>NC_092206.1:82445594-82479474 GCF_043381705.1 Parasteatoda tepidariorum | reverse complement strand
ATTAAATTGTATCGCTTCTGAATTATAAATAATTACAATTAAATCAAGTATGTATTTTATGAATTTTAACTATTATGAATATAGATAGTGTACGTTATTTCCGTTATCAATATATATGTTTAGAATTTTTACCTAATTGTAAGAAATTAATATATAATCAAAAAGAAAAAACATTATAAAAATTTAATATACCAGCCAGGAAAGCAAGATTGAAGACATCAAACTCTTTCAATTTTACAACAATGCAAAGTAACTGCAGTTTTTCTGCAGATTCATCAGAAAGTTTATTTCTGAAACAATGACTGCATAATTACTTCAAATTTACTGCAGAATGACTACGGATTTAAAGTTTCAGTTTTTTCGAAATTTATGATTTTAAAGTGACCTCACTTAAACTGCAGTAATTTTGTAGACAATTGCTAAAAAATTTTTCTAAGTAAATTACTGAAAAATTACTTCGCATTAGCTGCAAAATAACTGCAATGTTTTTACAGTTAAGATTGCACTACAGAAAATTTGCAGTTAATTCTAGAAAAACCACGAAATTACTTCAGTTCTGTAGAAAAACTACAGTTTATTTTCAGCTGGGATATAGGTATACAAATTCAAATTGAACTATATCTCATAATAAATATTATTTTTAATTTAAATTTAAATTAAATTATTTAAAAAATTTAAATTAATTTAAATTTTTACTATTAATCTATAACAGGGGTTTCCAACTTACATGAGGCCGGGGGCCACAATTCAAAACGCAAATCAAATGGCGGGCCGCAACTTTATCAAAATTTTATATAGGACTCTTTAATGTTTGAAGGAACATAAAATATTACTGTCAGATTTTTACCAAGTTGTACAAAACAAAAGTATTGAATTACAAATTAAAATAAGTAGATTTTTAAATATTATTTAATTGTTAATAATAATATTTTTAAAAATATTAAATAAATAATAAAAATTTGGGCTACAGTAACTTTTAATGTGCACCTATGTATTAAACAATTAATGTGCAACAGATATCTAATTATTAAGATATAAAACTTTAAAAAGGTTGTTATTAAAACTTACAAACAAACTTACACAAAATGTTCAATGAGAGAATTGAGGTTTGTCTGCTGCAACCACCAGAGAATAGATATTTACGTTTTAAATTTACAAATGTGTGTGAAATTATTTTCGTTCAAAATGAGTGGTTTCACAAAGTTAAATAGGAGAATTTCTTCCAGAAAATTTCTGATACGCACATGCTAAATTATATTCACAAAATACAAAAAGAGCAACAAACACGATTATTTTTGTATTTGAATAAATATTTCCTTGGCTGCAAAACATGAGAAATAAATTTTTTTGCACCGTTGGTATGTTAAATTTCACAGAAACGAAGAAATAAGGCCTTTATTAACGAGAAAAGTATTTTAAATCCATGTAGAATTTTTACGAAAATTGTCCGTAAAAAAATGACAACTAACATATTATAGGTCGCGGGACGCAAAAGAATGCTTCGCGGGCCGGATGCGGCCCCCGGGCCGCCAGTTGGAAACCCCTGATCTATAACTATTGTAGAATTCTAATTTATTTGCATTTTCAAATAATTTAATTAGCATTGTACTTATAATTAAATATTAATTCTGCATTTTCAATTTTGAAACGAAAATTGAACTTGAAGAAAAGTGGTAAGAAATTTTATGCTAGCAACAAAGGAAAAATAGTTTGTATAATGTGATAAATACTTTATGAAATACGAAGATAATATTAATTCTGAATTCCAATTAAATAAAAGCTAAAAACAGGATAAAAACAGAAAAATTCAAAATACTGCTCAATTTTTTTAAATATAATATTTTCCACTTTTTCTTTGAATGATAGATTTATTATAAAATGCATTGAACATCTGAAGACTCTGATTTGAATGAATGGATGTTGCAAATGTGAACTTTCATAAATTAAAGACAGTCAACTTTATTAATAGAACGCAATTTAAATAACAGCAGTTATAAACTGTATGAACAATAATTTCGTAAATATGTTTTATAAAAGAAGTATAGAATGATATGAAATTAAGTATACAGAAATGTTTTGTACCAAAATTATACATCACAAAAACTAAAACATGGATATAAATTTATTATATTAAAATAAAATGTTAAAACTTTAATATGAAATCTGAAAAAATTCTAAACCTCTTATCAGATATAATATATTCCCACATGCTTTGACAAAGATTCTAGCATGGAATCAGATTTTTTAAATATTCCATAATCATGCACATTTAACACTTTCAATTTTAATAAATTTTTTTGACAAATAATTTAAATGAATAGTATTTTATTGAAAAACGCTGAAAAACAGCTAATTTAATTGGAATGTGCATATAACACATTCAAAATGAAAGTATTTTCAAAATAAAAGCAACAAGGTATATCTACTTACTAAAAAGTAAAACAGCGTCTTCTTCAGAAATACCACTGTGAACTAAAAGTTGTTTTAATTCTTCTTAATTTAAAATATTAAATGACGTATTCTCCAGAAAAAAAATTTAACGTAAAATAAAAACGAAGACATAATCTATTTAGATCACAGAACATAACAATTTTATTTAGATTTATTATCGTTTGCTTTTTAAAATAAAACGATAGAAATTCCAGCTTATATCTCGCACACAATTAAATAATAAATAAATCACTCAAGTTTGAGCTAAAAGCACTCAAATATTGCTTAATAAATACCACTCAAGTTTGAGTTAATGCAAAGCAAGAATTTCGCTCAAATAAGAATGTATTTCACTCAAGTTGAGTTAAAAAAATTTAACTCTTTTTTGAGTAGGGGAAATAACTCTTTCATTTTAAGAGAGTATATATATATATATACATATAGCTGGGGATATTTATCAGAAATTATTGGAATTACTTTAGATAATTAATGATGTGTCTTTATTTCTCTCTGTTAAGTGCTAAAGTTTATTTTTAAGCATTTTTAAACGTATAGTAAAGAAAAATTTAAAATATAAGCCTAAAATTTATTTCATTAAGAAAAAAAAAGAAAATTGCTATTCCCGAAAGTATTTTTTCAAACGGAATTTATATTCAATCCATGAGCATAAATAACAAACTGAAAAAAATTGTTTTCCATATTTCTATCAAAATCAAATTTTAAAACACCAAAATATATTTTTCTTGAAACTCAATATCAAAAAGTTGCATTTACTGTAAGAGGAAATGAACTTAAGAAACATTGTTTCGATTTCCAGAATGGGTAAGGAAGAAAACACTTGATAACAAATTGCTCTCGCCAACAAAAGAGTTCCCTTTTTTCCTAAAAGATAAAAGTATAAATTTATATTTGTATTTTTACTTGCTAAAGTATTGGTACACTTATTAAAGTGCCAAAATAAACACCATTAACTTGAACAGTTTTAATATGTAATAAAATAAAAACATAACGTTTTCTTTTGAAAGCAATATATTATTTATTAATTTTAGCTATAAAAACAGTTTCAAAATTCATTTTTCTTGAAAAGGCATTCCACAACGTAAAAGATTGTCTTTTTTTAGATTTTTTGTTTTTCTTCGCCGAAAGATATGCAGACGTTCTGTAAGTCAAAACGATATAAAATTCGAACAACAGGTTCGACTTATTTAATAAAAAAAGTACGAAAAATCGTCAATATATGGCAATGCAAAGCATTATAGGTCATTGTTTGGATAATTATGACATTGAATTAGGACAGCAGATACTTCTAAATTAATGCTGGAAGCCGGTGTGGCAAAGAGATACCTGATCTGAACTTCTGTTACATCTTGCGATGAGTATTTTAAAAGGACAAAGATTAACCCACAAGCCCTGAGAGCAAAGAACCTTAGTTAACCGACAATCTTACACTGTAACAAATTAAAATTCCGAATTAAATTACGGTAAAAAATACCGGTACTCAGTACTTCCGGTTGCCAGTACTTTTTACCGTAAAATCCATTTATACCAGAACATGCTTTGGAACTAAAAATCTGATAAATCATAAAATTATGGTATAATATTTTATGGTAAAAATAGATTTTACTGTAAAATGGTACTTTATATCGCAATTTGATTAGGAATTTTTTACAGAGCAAGAATAAAAATTCAGCATACTAGTGAAATTTAATACTCTTTATTTGATAAGTGTTTTTATTGAAAAGTGGCCAAAATAACCTCGGAGAAGGCAATTTTACCATTAACAAGATTACTTGCTAAACTTGTATTTTCACTTGTTTAAGTACTGACACTTTTTGAAGTATCAAATAGAAATTTTTTTACCCCTAAAAAATTATAAGGTGAATTTGGAAGCAGAAATAATACGACAATTACGAATGTTTTATGAAACAAAAATTGCAGATCCGAACTGAAATATTGTGTTCTAAGAGATACTTAAATTAACTTCTGTAACATTTTTACCAGAAAATAAAAGGAATTCTAATTGAAAATTAAGTAAACAAATTATGGCGATTAAATCGGGTATTCCAAATTACTGTTCCAATCATAATCACAAATCATCTTGACAAAGAAAGTCCAATTTTCATCCAAAGGTTATTGAACAAAACTTTCTCTCTTTTTTTTAATTAAATTAGAAATACGATTTTTTTTTTAAATTACATTACATTCCAGTCATGAAAAAGTGTTTTTGCTCTCCTTTGATAATAATTTTTCGATTTAACTTTCACACAGATTTAATCTTTTGAAAAATAACACAACTTTTATATCATTATTTCTTTAAAAAAAAATTTCAAGCTGGAAATAGCAACTTTCTTCATTATAGAAATTAAAAATTTTTATGAATATTTCTTTGAATAAATATACTTTAAATTTCTTTCACCTTATGTTTTACACACTAAGATTAAGTGGAAATTGAAATTCAATTTCTCTATTTTAAATTAGTTTGGGTTTTCAATTGAAAGTATATTTCATAACGCAACGTTTTCATAAAGTATATTTACACAGTGTAAAACATTCTGGTTAAATTATCGTGCCATATAGTAACTACATTTCTGGTTAAAAAAATAAATAAATAAGTAAAAAATATAATTCTATCTATAAATTCTCATATTTACTTATATTTCAAGAAATAAATAAGTAAAAAACATAATTCTACCTATAAATTCCCATATTCATTTATATTTTTCAACAGCATAAATTTCGGCTATTTAATTTTCAAAAAAATATTTCTAAAGTATTTTACATTTTTTTTTAAATATTTCCAATATTTTTTGAGATAACAATATTTTTTTAGCGAGAAAGATGCGTAATTTTCCATTAAAAAAACTAAGGTCTTAAATAATTTTAAAAAGAATTTATCAAATAATATGTGAAGCATAAATACTATATATGTCAAACTTTATGTCAGAAATCAATGTTTCATGTGTCATATTATAATAATACTATATACGTCAAATAATCATACTAATGTCAAGTAATAAACAGCTAAATTTGAAAACATTACACAGATAAAAAAATCTGATAAAATTACGGTACTAATTATTAATTACAATAATTAAAATTATTGCAATAACATTTCTGGTATAAAAAAAATTGGCTGTTGTGCCCAAGAAGAAGAATCACTACAAGAATTAAAATTATTGTAATGACATTTCGGGTAAAGAAAAAATAGACTACTGGTTAATAAAACTAAAATATAAGCTATTTTGACCATTAGTTTGATAATTTTTTCATTCGCATGGTAACGGTTTATTGGAAATACTGGTCTTCAAAATTATAGTTCTTATTACTACAGATTTGGTGAGAAATACAAAAATGAAAAGTAAATTTTACCTAAAAGTTGGTTTTTATGCCATACTCTGAGGTTTCATGATGAAATTACTAAATTTCACAACTTTTAGTAAATTTTATCACACATTATAAAACCATATTTTATTGTTAATCTTACCAAATTCATTTCATAAACGTTCCGGTAAAAATTATCTAGCTTTTTGGTGTTTCCATCGAACCAAAAGCCCCGTAAATTTTCCCATTTTCTGGTAGTTTTGACCATACTTTTTTTTTCAGTATAATTTATTATTTTCATTTATTTAAGTGTAGGGGTGATTAAACCGTTTCAAATAAAATTTAAAAATCAAAGAATTAAATAATAAAAAAACAGAAATTTTGCTACTATCTCTCTGATAATGAAAATACAATCTATTCGAAATTCCATAAAAGCTTACAACTGCGAATAATGTATCTTGCATATGTATGGCTGCCTCAAAAAAATTAGGCTTCTAGTATCAAAGTCAAAATTAATTCATTTTTAAGTTCCATCGTCATCTTTAGTTTTTGATGCATAAATATTGTTTAAATCACTTCTTGACGAATCCTTTATTTTTAATTTAAGCTTTCATGTGTGAGACAATTAACCGCCTTAAAAGATTCTAAACTTGTTTTAATTGTCTGCAAAAGAATTTTTGGACTTTAAATTATCGTGACCTTGTCAATATTTTTTTGCCACCATTGTATGAGCTAGAAAGAATTTTCTCTCCTTAGCATTTATTTTCCTATCTCTTACCAAAAAATATTTTATTATCATAGTGAGTCAAAAAATATCTTAATCCAAAATATAAATAACAGTTTATATGGTAAACTGTCAACTTGCATCAAGGAAGTGGCTACAATTTGAGTTAGATACTAGTTTATTTGTCTGGAACAGTATTTCAAATAAAAAAAACTTTTTTACCGTAATAAAAAAAGTTACATAGTCTATTATTAATCTATTGTATAAAAATATATAAAGGCACCAAGCACATCTTGTCAAAACCTGAGAAAATTCTCGTTCCATTATAAGAACTCACAAAATCTTAACTAATTGAGATAGCTCTGCAATTTTTTGTATGCATATTTATAGTGCAAATTAAAGCGTAATACATTCCAGAAAAGTAATCATTGAATACATTTGCAAGGCAATTAAAACCTGGCGTTTTGTGAAGCAATTAAATTATGTAATTTATATTTTGTAAGGCAATTAAAGCTAGATCACACTGTAACTTTTATTTGAGGAAGAGAATCACACTTAGGTTTTTTTTAACAAGCATTTGAAGTTGCCCAACTGAACTTAGATTTTTAAAATGGGCGATTTGTTCTTTAAAATAGACAAAAGTTTTAGATAAAAAATATATATATATTGATATTTCTAAGGTTTTAATGTTTAATACTTCAATAAAATTCATGAACCAAACTTACTATACATCAAATGCATTAGAAAAATGTTCTATGTCGAATTAAAGCAAAAAATTATTTTTGAAAATATAGTAGATACTTTGAGCTGAGTACCCTCAACATATTGCATCCAAATTATATCACCCAATTTCTATATCGCACAAATTGCAGTTCTAATTTCTTTTATGTTCTGGTATTTATGTAGAGACATATGTCCTGGTATTGTCCAAAAGAAAGAATCCCTATGAAATGATTGGTGCATTAGGACTAGACCTCGATATTGAATTATCTATTTAAAGGGGTAGCCAGAGCCTTAGAAAGGTTGGATTTTTGCCTGTTGGTGCGTGATAGGTATTTTATTTCCTTCCTACCACCCATCTGAGTAATGGAGGCTTTCCCATCTCTGCCACCCAGGAACACCCTAACTTGTGACACGAACTCTAGGGATTACAACTACCACTCTAATTACTCTAATTAAATAAATATTACAGTAAAAATTGCGATAGACTAGTTTGCGGTAAAATTTATTTTACGGATAGTGCACGCAAAATGCCTGTACTTTAGACCGTAATTTGATCCGGAATTTTCAACCGTGTAGTTACAATTTTTTCCTAAATGTTGAAGGCAAAATTGTTCTATTTTATCGCATATCAATATTTCGACCACTCCAAGATAAACAAACAAATGCAAATCTATAACGAAAAATAATTAAATAAAGAAAAAGTTTGGAATTTATATTTTTGAAAGGCATTATAAAAGAGAAAATAATTATATCTTTACCAAAATTGAAAAATGAGGCAAATGAATTTCGTATAAAACTTCTATAACTCCTGAAATTTTTCTCACCTTATTCAAAATTATGAGCCCTACGATTTTTGTTTTATCTGTGGATACATATTTCAAATGTGAGTGGCAAAAATAAAATTACTTTCTTCCTTTTGGTTCCCTTGAAAAATCTATCTTGAAATTTTTTCTTTGTTTTATTGAATAATTTATGGCTCTTTTTAATTTAACTAATTTTTATAATAATCTAATTCAGGCATTTATTTTATTATTTAATTCATTTGAATACTTTTTAATATTTTAAATGTTTGTTCAGAACTAACTCTTTAAAAATTTATCGTTATTAACCGTATTTAGATTTTATTTAAGTAAAAAATGAGAAAAAGTATAAGTTAAAGCGATTTTTTATAGACAACGTTTCTTTTTGCTTTTCAAATGATCTAAGATGACACCACATTTGATGTAAAAATTGTGTAAATGAACCATTCTAGACGTACACAGGCCTAATCCCCGCCCAAACCATAAAAAAGTTTCAGGAATGAATAATATCAAAACGGTACTTCAAACCCATAAATTCATATTAAATTTATATCTTTTACGTCACTCGAACTCAATTTATCACTGGACGTTTTTATACTCTGGTCAGAAAATAGCCTGAAAAGTTTATTTTCTTTAGAGTTCCACTTGGAAAAAACTATTTGTAATTTACTTTCTCAAATAAATACTTACCATTTTATTTCATTGCAATTTTATTCAAAGCATAATTTTTTTTTTCTTAATTGTTGATATTTTATGCCCGCAAATGAATATAAATCTTATGCTTTAATGTTATACTTTCTGCTTTAGTTTAGTCTGAAAAGGTTAGGAACAATGAATTCAATAAAAGCAATGTTGACTTTAACTATTCTACAAAATCCATTAACTTTTTTAAAGAGTGTTTTTTAAGCACAAAAACTTCGTACATTATACATTCTGCTTTGATTTCTAATTCTCTTTTTACCTTCCTACTTAATTTGAAGTCCTTTTTAATTTATTTTTATTTCTTGTTTTTACTTGAAATTTCCTTTCATGTTTAGTTATTTCTTTTTTTTCTCTGAAAAATTGAAGAAAACATTAAGTAATCATTAAGTAATCATCAGCCGTCTTTGAAGTAGTAGTAGTTCTTTAGAAAGTACAATGAATTCAGCACATCAAAATAGCACATAGTGACTTATTTTTAACATAAAATTAAGACATTATTTTGGCTAAGTTTTCTATTGATAAAGGGGACTTGTTAACTTTTTACTCACGCTGCATAAATCATCAAAAAAAAATTTCAAAAGAATTGAAGTTATCTTCATACTGGAAGTAATATAATCAACAAATGTAATATCGACACAACATATAAATTATAGATAAACAAGTTTGAAACTGGATGTTCGTTTCAGTCTTATAAACAAATATAAAACCATCAGTATAGAAAGATAAAATGAGGTCAAGACTTTTGCATTTTATTATGATACGACTTCCATATAGTGCATAAAAAATAAGTCTTAAATTGTGCAGTGCGACAAAAAAAATGGACCATCCTGAATAAATTTTTAACTAATTATTGGATCTTCGCGTTCTCGAGGTAATTCTTAATGGTTTGCAGGGGGTGACCTCAAATATGCTAATTAGTTGTTGCAGCGATAGTTTAGTTGCGAAATCAGACACAAAAACGTACTTTCTCAGAATAAACATACCTTCTTTTCAACGGATTATGATTTCTGACTTCCAAAATATAGGGTATAGCCACAATCTGGGAAATATGGTTACCTTAGTTTCGGCAGAAGAACGATCCTAAGTTTGGAGTTAATGTTAATTTTATCGTTTGCATATTTTGCCATATCTCGAGAACTTTTTAAGCGAATTGAAGCATTTTTGCACACAATTATAAAATTTGTTTATCCAAAGATAATTCCAAGCAAAAAATTAAATTTTAGTAAGTATTTATTATTTTTTATTATTTTATTTATAATAGCCGAAAAATTTTTGAATTGTAATGTATACATTTTTACGTCCTTTTAAATTTTGCAATTTTACATGGCAGAAAAACACAAAATTTGAGCTTAATCGGATGAGTAGTTCCCAAGAAATCGAATTTTAAATGTACAAACTTCTCTAAAATTCGATTTCTTACGAATTATTTAACCGGTTTCGCTCAATTTTTTTTTTATTTTACCATGCAGAAATACATACTTCCAAATGAAGGTAAAAAACATGCCTTACAATTCAAAAATTTTTCGACTATCATTTAATAAAATAATAAAAAATAGTAAATAATTATTAAAATTTATTTTTTGTGTGGAATCATCTTTGGATAAACCAGTTCTATGATTGCGTGTAAAAAATTTTAAATTCGCTTAAAAAGTTCTCAAGATACGGCAAAATGCGCAAAAAAATAAAATTTACATTAAGGGGTTCAAACTTTGGATCGCTCTCTTGAACAAACAATGGAGACCATATTTCCCAGATTGCCTCTACCCCCTATATTTTGGGGGTCAGAAATCCAAATCTGTTGGGGGAAAAAGTATGTTAATTCAAGGAATGGAGGTTTTTATGTCCGATTTCGCTACACTGTAAAAATTCTGGGTAAATGTTTAATCAATACTTGGTGCTAAGTTTCTAATTGCACCATAAATTGGTTAAATGAAAAATTGTTCTATTTAGGTTGCTCCATAAATTGGTAAATATGAAATCGAGAAATACGTTCATGGCGTAATCGATTGCACCAAACTTTCGTACTATGAGAGGCACAAACTTTAACTGTGATCGATAACTTATTTTGTAATTGTTAACTGATGGACTATTTTGTTGTTGAAGCTTGCTATCATCTCGTGCAAGTTGTCTTTGAAATTGTAAGCAGGTAAGTAACAGTTCATTCCTTTTATATCTTCTTTAAAGATTTTGTTGTCTGTTCTGAAAGAGTTAGTTTCATATTTCTTCTAGGAAACTATATTCATTGCATGAATAATTAAGTATTTTAAAAGCTATATTAGCTCTTTTCCAGCAAATAAGGAGATACATCAATTTTATGCTCACAGAAAGTGCAATACCAGTGACAAATAAACGGTAAATACATTAATCTTAAGTAGCATAGCTTTAACCTAAATTTACTGCTGGTGAAAATTTTATAGGTCCGTGTTTTAATTGTTTAATTGCATTCTACCGAACAACAAAAAATCTTATGTACTTTCTGCTAGGATTAAAACTTTTTATTAACATCTATGCTTATGTTTTGATTTTCATGCTTTATATTGCTCATTTTCGTTTGCAATGTCACATAATTACACGAATTTTTGTCTATACATTCTTAAATGCCTTTGATGTAAAATTTTCAAAGCGAATTATACTTCCGTTCAAATTTCAAATTAGCAGTAGAGAGAAAGGCAGCCGTTGTCATGGAAACTGGGTTTCTCTTTGGCGCACGAGGTAGGGGAAAAAAACAACAAAAAAAGGGGTCAATATTGGCGCTAAAGAGAACAATTTTTTACAATTTTAAAGAGAACAGCGCAAATTTTTTTTTTTTTTTTTATTCACCAAGAATCTTACTGAAATTTTGAACAAAATACCGACCAGAACAAGATTTGTTTTAGAGCATTTAGAAATAAGCGGATTTCTTATAATTTTTTTTAAATAGATTTTCTTATTAATTTTTTTTAATTAAACGAAACAAATTTTAAGTGAAACAAAATATCGTATTTAAAAAAATTACAAAAAAATTTTTTTTTATTAAATCTGTATTAAAAATAATATTTAGATGCTCATAGATACTTAAATGCTTATTTTTTCATGAATTATTTTTTTCTTGTAGATTTATGTATATTAATTAATCCCACATTTGCATTTTGTAACATAACCATAAGACAACATAAAATCGGACGTTATAACTGATCATGACAAAGGTCATATGTATTCTATATAATATTTACATTTTTTTAAAGTTCTATTTTAATTATAATAGTAATTTTTTTCATTCTGAAATATATTTGCTTCTATGAAACAAAAGAACTTTAGTTAATAAGACAATCCTCACAAACATGTGGAGTTTTAATACCATCCACATGAATACTGCTTGTGTCTTTATCAACAGCCATATCCCGCCCTCTTAGATTCAACAGGAACTCTTTCATCTAGCCAAGCGATGATCATATTATTCATTTAATATTTTAACAGTTGACAGTTCCTTCTGCAAATTTCTTGCGGGGTCGCCCTGCATGTAATTCAATTCCAAATTTCTCATGAGGGGAAATTCCACTTGGGTGTATTGGCGCATTTTAACAACAACAAAAAAATTATAATATTTTAAAATATCAAAACTTTCCTTTCCAGGATCTTTATGGGTAAAAGGAGTCTTAAGATAAAAATACCCCCCTCCCCTATAAATAGTTGGTCTCGAAAAAATGTTTCAGATGGTGAAATGTTAAAACATTTTTCTACATAAGAACGACAATTTCTCAATGTTTTTTTAATATTGTATTTTAAAAATAGTAATTAAAATATGACTTGCTTTGATTGATCTTTCAATGTTTTAAAAATGTAAGGGTTCAAATTTTGCTTCTTCTGTAAAATTATTTTAATTCCTATACATTTTATTACCATAAATTACATTATTTTTAATCTTCTTTCATCAGGAAAAAGGAACCAACAACTTCAGTGCTTTTAATCAAGAAAGAAGCTCAAGAAAAAATATTGTTATAACCAGTGCAAAGCCTATTAATAAAGATATTTATTCAGCCGAAATTACCAGAATTCTAGAAGGTTATAAGCAGTTTTTTCAAACCTCAAAAGTCCTAGTTTCAAGAACATCTTACAAACAAGGAATGTGGATAGTTTCAAGTTTTGAGAATGAAGAACCTGTGCTTGGAAAAACAATTATTATTTTGTTGAAAGACTCCCAAAGTTTTATTTGTATGTAATCTCTTTAAATCTTGTTATGTTTTTTACAATCAACTGAAAAATGTGATGTACTTAAAGTAATATCACCTGAAAAATCTATAATAATGAATATATAATAGTGAATATTTAAAAAAATTTTAATTTTTCTCAAATACTCACCACCAGTTACTAATTTGTAAAAAAATGACAGTAATTTTTTTCCAAACTGAGTTAAATTTTAATCTTTTTATCAAGGAGTAAACTACGTTCTTAAAAAAGTAACTAAGTTATATAGTAAATTTTAATTCAGATGAGGCAGAATATATCTAGAAATTTAGTACTTTATTAAAATATTGAAAATTATTTTTAGATGATCCCAAATTATAAAACTGTAAACATTGAGGCATATGCTAACATAATTCTCATTTTAAATTACTGAAAATTAGAAATAAGTTTGAATTGAATGCACTCTCTTAGTAACAAAAACATACTATCTATCATATTTTGAGTGAATAACTTGTATTTTTTAATGAATAGTGTGATATGTATAAAAAGTATAATACATTTAAATTTTAAAATTTTGCAAGAAAATTATTATATTCTGTCTATGTATAGAAATATTAAAGTGATTGTAAATGAACAAATTATGTTTGAATATCGATCTGCATCTGTATTTTTTGTTCATATTTCTTAGTTATGTTATTATTTTTACATTTCTTAATTTACTTCAAATATAATATTTACATATGCCAATGTAATTAATATTGGAATATTTCCTTAATTAGAGATTGGGGATTGATCAATTCGATATTTGCCTACTCTTTTATATAAATTTTCATTCGTGAAAGTAATATTTTCACGGTTAAATAATAAGATAATTTCAAAATACATAGTAATAAGAATTTGCTTCAGCCTAAAACTAAAATTCTCCTTAAAACATTAGTGGTACTAACTCTATAGCATCTGTTGGTTCTTTAACGAATGAATAGTAAAAAAAAAATTTATTTCACATACATCAACCTGAAGAAAGAAAAAAAATTCATAAGAAAGAAAATAGTGCCAAAAGGTAGAGAATAGCCAAAATAATTATATAATTAAGTCAATTTCATATAAATCAAATTATAATTTAATAACTTAAATCTATAAAAAATATAAAAAATATTTTTATTTTAGATGTGTTACGTAATATACATATGTATGTATTTTATATACTTAACACATCTAAAAAAAAAATAGTTTTTTCAATTTTTATAGAAATTAAAATATTTTATATGAGTNTGCACGCAGTTGAACACGTCACTTGAACACTGCGTCATCTAACGATTCACCAGTGCTTGCGCTCTAGCGTGACTTCTTTTTTGTACGGTGATATTATGTAATATATATATATATATATATATTATATAACACATCTAAAATAAAAATAGTTTTTTAAATTTTTATAGATTTAAATAATTAAATTATAATTTGATTTATATAAATTTGATTTAAGTTATATTTTCTCTTTTTTATAAATATTTAATAATGATGCTAACTTTCTCTGCTTTTGGGCGCTTTAAAAATACTTAAAAATGCTGCAACCTTACCCTGCTTTTCAGTTTTTTAAAAATACCCCATAAAGGTGCAATCTTCCTCACTTTCAGTTCCCTTAAAAAATAAATGGTGCAACCTTCCTCGGCTTTTAGTTCCCTTTAAAACACTGATTTTTGGTGTAACCTCTTGCTACTTTTAGGTTCTTTCAAAATATCTATTTTTGGTGCAACCTTCTCTCGTTGTTCGGAGCTAGTGAAAGCACCAATATATAGTAAAACTGAACACCAATTTATGTAGCCAGCAACTGAATACCAATGTTTGGCGTAACATAGCTCGAAATTTTTTACAGTGTACTTAAAATATCGCCTGCACTAATTAATTAATATATTTGTGGTCAACCCCTCGAGCAATCAAGATTGGGAGAGCTTGCCGGGATAGCCTGGTCGGTAGGGCGCTGGGCCCATATCCAAGAGGACGTGGGTTCGATCCTCGCCGGCCGAAGACTCCCCGTGTAGTAAATGGTGACTGATGCACGTTAAATCTGTCGAGTCTCGGAGTCCTCCATGTTCCTACAACAAATCAAGACCTCTGGGGGTACTGATCCAGGAGTTTCCTTGTCTTCTGGATTGGTTCAAAATTACAAGACTACGGAGTTGAACGTAAGTAGTCGTAAACCCATGAAATTGGGTCGGCTGTTCAACGACGGTTATAAAATAAAATAAAATCAAGATTGAGACCTAAAACGTGAAGATCCGATCATTAGATCGAAAATTATTCAGGGTGGTTCACTTTTTTGCGCACTGTGCAATGTAATAAAGACAGATAAAAATTTGGAAATTGGGATGCCAGACTTGGGGGGAGGTCAAAATCTATGGCAGAAATAATTAGCGTCCTAATTGCTTTTAAAATTGCTTTATGATGCGTTGTAGCAATGTATTGATATGATATCGTTAAATTAACTAATCTCGAATCATTCTTATTTTCGTAAAACATATTTTCAAATATTTGGGAGCATATTTCAGTTTGTTATGTTTTTTTTTAATTATCCATTTTTTTAATGTAAGATCCAGTGCTATTTTTATTCCTCCCACTCTCTATTTTTATTCCCCCTTGAAATTGAATGGGGATAAAATTTAGTGCTTTGCTTAGGAAACTATAGTTTGTCTAAAGTTAGAACTCTCCCAACCATTCGTCTGGACCCCTGGCGGTGACTATGGTATCGAGGAAGCACTATTTCAAGTAGGTATGTGGGGTCACTGTTTAGGATAGGTTTTGGCTCTGATAGGTAAGAGAAATTAAATCTTTTTCTTCGATCTATTGTGTTCGCCCTAGAGTGAAGAGATGCTACCTTCTCTGAAATGCGCCGTACCGTATACAAACTATAGAAAATTATTATCCCTAGGATTCGTAGTTAGTTACAAAGTCCGTATACAGTCCACACTGCCAACTAAAAGAAATATATAAATTAATGCTTCCAAAATAATCACCATTTGCAGCAACAATGTGGAACAGTCAGAGATCAAACTTAACCGGCATTAATTTGCAAATAATTTAGTGTGAACTGTTTTTTATAGAGCAGAAAGCATTATTTTATAGTTTTTTCAGTCATCAGAACCATGTTTTGACGAACTTGATGACTAATTTAGAAATTCTTGGAGAATAAATTAACTGGTTTACTAAGCAGTAGTTCCATTTTTTTAATATATTATTCAGATCGTCGGTCAGAATTTAATAATACAGATTTTTTACCATCTTCCAATTTAAAAAAAAAAAAAAAAGCTCGAGGTTTCTTCTAAATTGCATAGTTAATCTTTTGTGGGCGCATGTCTACTCTCAACTTACACAGAAAAGAACCATACTAATCTTGCAGTTTTGAAGAACTTTTTTCCAATAAGTGAATGAGCATCGGAATGGGGAGTGACGTAGTGGGGATATCTCAATCCTGATTGGTTATTGAAACGTGACATTTGTTTACATCAGCATCTGTTCTTTCCATTCTATTTCGAGTAAGCCAAGACCGTCAAGTATCAATTCCCTATGGTAACACATTCTATATTCTTTGACAAAGATTTCAATTCTGCCACTATATATTTCTTACTTAACACAAAGGCAGGCAAGAAGCCACGCAGAGCATAAACAAACTAATCATGCATCGAAGTTGCTAGGTACACAAAAAAAAATATATAATTTTTACAATAAAATATATAAGCAAATAATTCGTCAAAGTTAAGTAAAAGACGTCATCGAGAGAGAATTATATTTCATCAAATTCGATGAGTGATACTACGATGTATTTAATTAACTTCACGTTAATTAGCATTCGACCTTATGTGGAGAAGCGTAGCTTAAGTTTAACACGCCATTTTGCTTATCAACGATAAGCTGTCGCTGACGTCGTAGGTCGCATGAGTGGGTATCTGGGATCTTCTTCTTTTTTAAAGTGCAAGTACCCTATTATATAATATTCAAAACAATATATTACAAATTGAGTTTAAGACTTCGAGTTTTACATTCATAGAAAAGAGCTTTTTATTCTTCCTAATCCAGCATATTATATTCGTTCAACAAAAATCGATTCTGATTACACTGTAAAAAATTCCGGATCAAATTACAGTATAAAGTATCGGCACTGCATCATATGCATCATCCGTAAAATCAATTTTTTACCGTGAAATATTATACATTATATTTTACAGTATTGTTTATTTAGCTAAAGTGATACAGGTTCTTTACGGTAATTATTACAGTAAAAATTACGGCATATCGATTTTTTTTCTTAACATATTCCAGTAAAAATGGATTTTACGGTAAAAAGTACCGGCACCCTAAGTGCCTGTACTTTTCACCGTATTTAATCCAGAGTTTTTTACATTGAAGTGTGCCTACTATCTATATAAACTTAATACAATCACTAAAAGTTAGTTTAAAAAATGACAAAAATATATTTAGATTGAAAATTGTAAAGCAAAATTATATTAGGCTTTAATTCAAATATTAGGCTTTAATTCATAAATATTTTTAGCCATGCTAAAATGTCCCTTTCTTCTTATAATCTAAATTTAACATTTTTGGTAAAATAAGATCATTAATATAAATAAGATACATACGTAATTAATAATTTTAAGTAATATGAGATAAAAGAAATGTATCGTTAAATGTTATAAAAGAAACATTTTATAAATAATGTAATAGAAATGTTAAATGCTATAAAAACATTATTCATAAATTTAAAAAAACTACTTTGCAAAAAACTTGAGACTATATGGTAAAAAAGCAATACTTAAAAAATTCTATTGAAATATCAGATAAATAATACTGAAATTCCATTGATGAAAAATGAATTTCATTTCCGTTATTTATTTTCCGTCGTATACGAGAAAATTATTAATAAGGTTGGAAAAAACCAGTTAGAGTATAATTACATGATTATGCTTTTTATATATAAATCTTAAATTCATTAAATTATAAGTATATAATTTGAATACTTAATTGAATTAGTTCAATAGAAAAGGACGAGAAATTAAATATTTCATTCGATTTATAAAAAATTCCATGTAAAGATACGAAAATACGATTAATTCAAGTTCATTTTTTATAACAGGATTTTTATGTTATAAATTCGAATGCCAATATAATTCCTTAGGGAATACTGTCTGCAAATAATCATAAAAAACTGAATATAATAAATGTCTAATGTAATATTTTTTCCAATAAAAAATAATAAAATTTGCAGAATCTGAATTATATTTTTTTTATAGTTGAAGTGAAATTAATTACAATGTTATTAAAGACATAATGATATGAAAAAATGTGAAGAAGAGAGAGAAAAATTAAAACAAAAGAAAGAATTTTTTTAATCTAAAAATACACTTAACACAGGAGCAATTGATAAAGTGCATGCTAATGATTTATTTTTTGGGATCCGTTCTTATGTCCAATCAAATACTGCTGCATACTATTAAGACCTAAATACATACTATTACGATCATAATTTTGTTTTACATTCACATGATACTGGATTCAGACTTCTTAATTTTTTTAAGCCTCAAGCAAAAAATAAGTAATGAAACAAAAGGCAGTATAACAAAGAAAATGTTTTTTATATTATAATCTGAAGAATAGTAATTTATCTTGAGAATTTTATACTACTAGTGGGCTGCGCCCCCTGCTCTCTAACGCTCGCCAACCCCCAAAAATTGCTACGCAATCTTGTATGGTTTGCTTCGCAAACCAAGCTCGCTTCGCTCGCTACTAACTTAGGTACATTGCAAATGCACAAAATTCTAAGAATTCAAATCCATATAACAACTTTTTTTTAAAAAAAAATTACATCTTTTTCGTAAATACTAAGTCATTAAAATAAATTTTAATTCAAATAAATGACATGTAATTCGTTAAACCTATTAGAAATGTGCTATAGTATAAAATCTTAAGATAAAATTTCTAAAACTGATATCTCTTTAAAAAGGTTAAAATTTTGGCTATAATTAAGTCTATTAAAAATTGAAATAAGTGAATTGCAATGGAAAAACCTGCATAAACAAATAAATTCTAGTAAAACAAATAAATTCGTGATATAAATCAAAAATCGTCAAATAAATTCGTAATATATAAATTCGTGAAAAAAAGCGCTTTCGACAAAATACTAAAATAGAGATCTATCGACAAAGACTACTCACTTCTGCCTAGCTTATGCTCTCTCTGGTTATTTCAGTTTCCGTTTTTAAAAGCGCTATATGTTGAGCCATCTCAGCTAGATTTGACATGTGACATTTTTAGCGGCAATCATTGGTCGATTTTCTAGCGTTGCCATTCAGGGAATTGTAATGAGACTTTTTTTGTCGCCGTGTAAGAGAAATATATATATAGATTTCAATATTTCGTCTCTTGAAACTAGCTCTTCTTCAATATTGAATAAAATTTCACAAGATTTATGCATTTGGAGATGCTTCTAAGGTGTTTCGTAATACCCGCCTTTTATAGATAATTCGTGAACCCTCGCCAAGAATCTTATGAACCCTCGCCAAGTTAAAAAAAACTTAAACACTAATTATCAAGAATCAGCATTAATGGAAATATAAAACAAAAACGTAATCGAAATCTGACTAATCGCGAGAAGGTAGATGGGATTAAAAATACCAAGACGTCTTTGTCATCAAGACCCTCCTTGAAAACAGAGAGGAGTGGAAAGTCAATTATTAAAAACACCTTCAATTTTCATAAAACAAGCAAACTTATCTTGAAAAGTTTATAATACCACCTCCCTCACGATCGATTTAACATATTTCGATTTTTAAACCTTTCCTACTTCATTTTTTACTTGGATTCGTAAAATATACATTACGAGTGGCTTTCAAAACATCTTTCTCATACAGAAATATAAAATATTTTACGATTATATTTAGATTTTATTAATTTAATTGTCTAATATGGTAGATTTTCGACCATGCAATTTCATTGTCTTGATAATTTCATGTATATTGTAACACATTAAAACAACTAAAGAATTGTTTAAAATCATATAGTCAACATCATTTTACAATATTTATTCTAAATTGGTGTCATAAAATTATTTATTTCTAACACTATTCTAGACTATGAGCACAGTTACGAACAAAACAATAGCAAAAGTTCGAAAATTTGCTGCAGCCTTAATAACAATCTAAGTTGAACCATAATAATGCTCAAATTCAACCCTATTAAACTTGATCATACCATACTATGGTTCAACAGGGACGAAAAGAATGGTAAAATTTAGCATTATTTTAAGATTGAACCGAATTTACATGATATTATTGTTCCAGGCCCCAATGTTGTGGTTTCATGTTATACACATTTTTCGTGGAATACAGGCTATGAATTAAGTAGTTTTTCTTCAAATTTCAATTTTTGAAACTACTTTAGTTGTCATAAAAGTTGCATGCAAAAAATTAACAGAATCAGAACGAAAAAAGGTGAAAATAAGGATATAAATCAAAGTTTTAAAAATTATATTCATTCGCTGCCTGAAAAGAAAAAATCATTTTATTTTTGCCTGACATAAAACGTGAATACTAAGATGCATCACTTTCGTGTTGACCTTCTATCACTTCCAAAAATCCCCCACAACATATTTTAGAAAATGATGCATCGAACGTTTTCAGATTTTTTTTTCTTTGACAAATACAAAGATAACTTTTTTTTATTTCATTAAATAACTTCAAATACAAATATTATTAAATTAATCCATCTAAATATTACACAGTATTAAAAAGATTGTACAAAAAATTTAAAATAATTACTATTTGGTCTGATAAATATATCTATATAAAATGTATTTATCTTTATCAAAACTATTTATCTGAAAAAAACATAAATATAATTTAAATATAAAAATCAAATTATGATTTTTAGTTGAAAAGTAATTTGCTTAAAAAGCTGAAAAGCTGTAAATGTTCAGCCCATATACTTAGAAAGTACATATATTAAATTCATTCTTCCCTTTCAAAATTTTTCTAGAATGCAATGATTAATGACTTCTAAGCAGTTTACCCAAAAGAATAATTTGTTCCACCAAAGATAAGAAGTTTTTAGAATGAAAAATCGAATTTAAGGTTGATGCAATGAAATCTTTTCCTTTATTAATTCTTGAAGATTTCTCAAAAAGCGGATCATTTTTAAGAATGTTTCATTTTTTACTGTTTAAATAAATAATTGATAAATATTATATTCAAAAAATAAAAATATTTTGTGTTTTTTAATATGATTTTGCGTCAATTCGGAAAAAAATTATATCGAGTTACAATATTGCATTACTCATTTTTGTCACATACTTTTCAATAAATAATCTTTATGCTGCTGAAAAGTTGACTTACAGCAACAATAAAAATTTTCAGCTTTAAAAAACTGTTTGTAAATTTTTTTATTTCCATTTTTCAAGCTATTGATAGAGTATAAAATAATATTTCCCTGCAAAACAATATTTAGTTCTACTGCGAAATTTATTATAATAGCTCTTCTCTAAATTAAGTAATCATTAGTTATTTACAATTTTACCACCGTTATTTTAGATGATCAACTTTATGGTCTTTGCTTAACTGTTTTTTTTACACATATTTTGTTTTAATTTCATTAACTTGTAGCCAAAGCTTAATTGGATAATTGCACTACCTATGACGTCAGTGCCAGCCTATAGCTTTACAACGGTCGTTGAACCACCAACAAAATTTTTGGGTTTACGACTACTAATGTTCATCGCTGTAGCGTAGTCTTGTAATTTTGAAAAAGATATGAAAACGGTTTTACGGTATAAAAATTAATTTATAACCTGAAATTTTATACCGTATTTGTTATAGTAATAATTACTTAACTATTGTGATTGTATAATAAATATTACTGTAAAAGTTATGGTATATCATATTTTTTGTTCCGTAAAATTTTAACAGTATAAAGTACTGGTGCCGGTGCATTTTACCAGAATTTTTTACAGTGCAGCAGGATTTTATTTCGAGAGTGATCTACATATTTCGGACCATGAAAATGTAAACAAAAGAAAGAGTCGTAAAGTTTAACATTCTTAGAAAAGCATTCTTCATGCTATACAAATTTAAGTATTACTACTATTTTTGATAAGGTAGAGTCATATTTTATTACAAGCATTTTAACGTGGCCTTTCTTTGAGAACGCAGGTTCATTATGACATGTTGGTTATGATTATGAAAATTATCATGTCTTCCTTATTGGTTAAGAAATAAGCAAAGAATAAGTTATCAATTTTGTATTTTATCAAATTACGTAGTAATTTATATGGTAAAAAGGGATTTTACGGTAAGTACCGACATCATGGGTGCCGGTACATTTTACCATAATTTGATCCTGATTTTTTTACAGTGTACATAATGTTCACAGATATTCTTTACGGATAACTTTATCTTTTTATTTTGTCAGTGACAAAAATGTTTTTAGTATGCGTGACATGTAGCCTGTAAAAATTAATTTACTAGGAATAGAATGCTTTTGCAAGGAATAGAATGTGATCATAATTATAGATTTTATAAATCATCACACCACTATTTCAAAAAAAAATTTTTTTTGCTTATTTAAAAGCGATGCATGATATCGTTTCGTCAGCCTTACGTCATATGAAAAGTTACGTCATATTGACCTTATCCTCTCTCATGTATTAGAAATTTCTCAGAAAAAAGGTTAAATAACAATTTATTTAATTGATATCTTACCATATTAAAAATTAGTATTTCAATTGTGAGAATAACCGTTTATTAACTGCTTTAGCTTAATGCGCACCAACTATGCCCACCTAATGAAACCACTTTTCCCTGTAGGTGAAACGTATTATAAATTCTAACAGTGTACTTATTTTTTACTTTGCTCACATTCATCAACATTTTCACAATTCATTGCCTAATAGCTTCGAAATTTAATCTCTTAAAGCGAACATAACTAAAAACTTAATTTGCATCAATTGTACAATAAATCTCCTTGAAATCTTGTAAATAAAATTAAACCTGAAATTTTCTGTTCATGAAATATAACTTCGAATAGAAAATAAAACCTCATCCATATCTTTTATTACTCTACTGAAACTCTTTCTATAAAATCACGCTATAAAATTTAAGAAAACCTAAGCACCAAATAAAACTTTATTTTATCGTAGTTGTGACAGAGGAAAATCATAGAAATATTCTTTAAAGCAGCTAAGTTGAGTGCATTTGAAAGGCAAATTATGAATCTTAAATTTTAATATCTAAAGTTTCTCTCTCAGAACTGAATTTAATCAATAAAGTTTTATAGGAAATGGAGATGTTTGGATTAAGTTCTTTGACAGATGGCGATGAACATTAATTGGCTTCATCGATTAAGCTGTAAGAATCAATTTCATGGCGTTAAAAATATCGCTCCAAGTAATTCATATTTTATAAAGTGTGGCTCCAGAGCAACATAATATTTTTATATTTTATATCCATTTCCACATTTTTAGCATTGTTGGATAAATATATCTTGAAGATCACCCCCAAAAACATATAGTTTAAGAAAGGGATAATTACTACAATCGATTCTTTAAAGCTTTTTCAAAAAATCGATAAACATTTTTCGATTATTCACTGGAAATTGAAAAGTTGTTTCCTGTTGCAAGCTATAATCGAAAAAACTGTATTGATCAAATTCTTTATGACTGTTTGAATACAGAACGACAACATCAAAACAGGAAGAAAAAATCTCTTCTTTTTTTTCAACATTCTAAAAGAACAATATAGAATTTTTATAGCGTTCGAAATATGATGGTCACAAAACATAGCAATTTATTTTCTTCATCTAATAGTAACTTTGTTAAAACGGGTTTTATTCTGCAGACCTAATTTTGCATCTAATAGTTAAGTATTTTTACCATATTACAGTTTCAAAAGTGTTTTGATATATTTCTCTAGCGTATCACACATACAAAAATCTGGTCACAAAGCATAGCAATTTATTTTCTTTATCTAATAGTAATTTTGTTAAAACGGGTTTTATTCTGTTGACCTAATTTTGCATCTAATAATTAAGTATTTTTACCATATTACAGTTTCAAAAATGTTTTGATAAATTTTTTATAACATATAACACATACAAAAATCTGGTCACAAAGCATAGCAATTTATTTTCTTTATCTAATAGTAATTTTGTTAAAACGGGTTTTATTCTGCTGACCTAATTTTGCATCTAATAGTTAAGTATTTTTACCATATTACAGTTATATCATACATATATCAAAACGGATATTAGGTTGAAAATTATTTTACTGCTGTACTCAATTAAAATGANACATACAAAAATCTGGTCACAAAGCATAGCAATTTATTTTCTTTATCTAATAGTAATTTTGTTAAAACGGGTTTTATTCTGCTGACCTAATTTTGCATCTAATAGTTAAGTATTTTTACCATATTACAGTTTCAAAAATGTTTTGATAAATTTTTTATAACATATCACACATACAAAAATCTGGTCACAAAGCATAGCAATTTATTTTCTTTATCTAATAGTAATTTTGTTAAAACGGGTTTTATTCTGCTGACCTAATTTTTCATCTAATAGTTAAGTATTTTTACCATATTACAGTTTCAAAAATGGTTTGATAAATTTTTTATAACATATCACACATACAAAAACACTATCAAAACTGAAAGGGCACTTTTAATTGACATGATGTTTGATTGATGTTTGGCACAACTCGAGTTTGAAACCTAATTCCATAACAGAGTGATTCTTCTTTTCCATCTAATAGTGTATTTTGCCAGAACTAATCTCCATTTGATAGACCTCCACCTATAGCTGGAGATTAGATATTTAATTTTTAAAAACTGTTTGGACAAATTTATAAGAGATCACATACGCAACAACACTATCAAAACTATAAAGAAATTCCTGTTCAACTTTTAAAATAACAAAGCACAAATCGCATAATTTCCACGATCTGATCACATAACATGTTTTTCTTTGTCTTCATCAGGTAATAAGTTTTACATTTTAGCCATCAAATGGCCTGAAGGTAATTTGTTGACGATTTCAAGTCATCTTTGAAGAAAAGAATTACTATCCAATTGTCCATATTTAACTCTCCAGAGGGATGAATACAATTAAATGTATTCCAATTGTTAACAACACTGCTGGACAATTGCCATGGACGGACTGCAAACGGCTGCATAGTGCATGAAAAATTAAGCATGATTAAAGTCCAAGTGAAATAAAAGAATGCCAGCAGAACATTAAAAATCATCAATACATTAGAACAATAAAGACATTAGAACATTAAAAAAAAGGATAATTTATTGTGCTCTGTAATCCAGAAGGTTTGAAATACGTTCAAGGAACAAAATTCAAAATTATTATTTCGTGCTGAAAACGTGAAAATAAAAATAAAAACGCAAATACCAATTGTACTCATCCTGGAGTTAAGATTTAATAAAAGATGTGCCCACCATGGAGGGCGATACAAGTTTGCAGACATCGTGGCATGCTTCAAACAGCAGTATTCAGTAGCTCTGAACTCTGAAAGCAAAGATCGCTATTTAAAGCAATTATTAGCTTAAGTTGATCGCTTTAGTAATGATTCTAATAGTTTTATTTAAACTAAGGTTTTTTTAATATTAATGTTCCCTTTGCATGCCACCTATTTCATCCTACGCACCAATAGTAGTAAGTAAGTATACCTCCTTTTAATTTTTCATTATTATTTTAAGCTTTCACTTAATCTTTAGCTCCACACTAAGACTAAGTCCGAGTCAGAAATAATCCTGTTTCAAACTTAAATTGTTTGATAAATTAACACGTAAATTGACGATTCCAATGAAACACTATTTATAGAGTCATTTTATCGAAATGTTTTGATCCTTTTCGTTTTCTTACTCTAAAGTATAAAATTTTTATGAAATGGTAAGTATCAAAATGGATATTAGGTTGAAAATTATTTTACTGCTGTACTCTCTTAAAATGAAAGAGCGATTTCCCCTACTCAAAAAAGAGTGACATTATTTTAACTCAACTTGAGAGAAATAGGCCTTTATTTGAGCGAGATTCTTGCTTTGCGTTCACTCAAACTTGAGTGGTATTTATTTAAGCAATATTTGAGTGCTTTTCGCTCAAACTTGAGTGATTTATTGATTATTTAATTGTGTGCGAGCTCTAAGCTGGAATTTCTATCGTTTTATTTTGAAAAGCAAACGATAATAAATCTAAATAAAATTGTTATGTTCTGTGATCTAAATATAATTATGTCTTCGCTTTTATTTTTACGTTTAATTTTTTTCTGGAGAATATGACACTTAGTATTTTGAATGAAGAAGAATTAAAACAACTTTCAGTTTACAGCGGTATTTCTGAAGAAGACGCTGTTTTACCTTTTGGTAAGTAGATATAACTTGTTGTTTTTATTTTTTAAATACTTTTATTTAGAATGTGTTTTATACACATTCCATTTAAATTAGCCGTTTTTCAGCATTTTTAAATAAAATACTATTAATTTAAATTATTTGTCAAAAAAATTTATTAAAATTAAAACTGTTAAATGTGGATGATTATGGAATATTAAAAAAAGTCTGATTGCATGCTAGAATCTTTGTCAAAGCATGTGGTGATATATTATATCTGTAAAGAGTTTTAGAATTTTTTCGGATCTCAAATTGAAGTTTTAACATTTCATTTTAATGTAATAAATTTATATCCATGTTTCAGTTTTTTTGAAGTATAATTTTGGTGCAAAACATTTGTAACTAAACTCTTTCTAACTAAATTTCTAACTCTTTCTAACTCTTTCTTTGTAACTAAACTCTTTTCTAAACCATAAACTCTTTCAACGCAACCTACAAAGGCAAAAACAGATCTTTTACCAGCAAATTTGATATGAGCAAAATCTCCAATATGTAATCTTGTTTCACTACTTTTTTCTACATGTACTTTTTTCTTATCGTCAAATATTTTGTTGTCACTTTCACTGTTCATTTCATTTAAGCTGCAAGCATCATCATCACTGTTATCATTGCATAAATCACTAATTACTGTTTTTCCTCTGGGTGTATTTCTCACTAATTCTGAGAGCATTAAATCCTCATCTTCCAATATTTTTTTTTGCATTCTCCCAGCTTGTAAGAGTGTTCATTTGGTTTGACAAAGCACACTTATGTGTAAGTGCACATGCATCACATATTATTAATCCTTAATGGTACTTGGAGGCTTGAAACATATAGTGTACCAAATTTGCTTCTTCCTAACCTGTGAATATATTGCGTCTTTGCATATTTAAAATATATTTAAAGATCGAATTCGGCTGCTCTCTTTTTTTAAAGGAAATAAAATTGCGGTTCAGAGTGGTCTTATTAATACTGTAGAATTCAGCAGCTTTCTTACAAGTTATTTCCCCAGATAAAATTTGCAGCTGCTTTTTCAACATTGTCAGTACAAATTCCAGCATTATTTTTATACTTTTTGCTTCCAATTCTTGTGATTAGTTAAGTTTAATGAGTTTCTAAAATAAGAAATAATAACTATCAATAAACCCCGATTACATAAATTAAAAAATACTTTGCAGGGATATGATTCTTCCGCGAATTCGCGGATTTCCGCTTTTTTTCGGAATTTTCCATTTTTCCCCCTAATTTCAGCGGAATTTTTTTTTTTTTGTTCAAGTTAAAATATTTTATGAGGAATTTAATTTTCCGCGGAGCATAATTATTGAAATCCTCATTTCCCCCTCTGAAGTTCCTCTAAAAATCATTTCCTTGGGATAAAAATGGTTGACTTTTTACAGGGATGAGATTTTTCCGCTTTTTAACTAATTTCAACGTTTTTCGCTTTCGTCTCTCGAATTTCAGCCTTTTTTTTATCAAAAACTCCGATTCTCTAAAAGATGACACTAAGAAATAGCATTCGCTACTCACAATGGTCTATTTGAATACTAAGATTACCTTTTGGCTGGAAGAATGCACCAAGCATCTTTCAACATACAATTCGTAGAGTTTTGAATAAACATAAATTAAATTTGCTGCAAACTATTTCGATGATATCATTATATTTTCTAATTCTTATGATGAACATTTAACCCATCTTATAAAGATTTTTGATATTTGTAAACAAGAAAACGTAAAATTAAAACTTTCAAAATGTTCATTTTTGCAAAAACAAATAGAATTTTTAGGATATGAAATAAGCAATGGGATTGTATCACCAGATAACCATAATACTGAAGTGATTGAAAAATTAATGCCCCCTAAAAATGTGAAATCATTGCAAAGATTTCTTGGATCAATAAATGATTACAATAAATTTATTGATAGTTATGCAAATATTCGACTTCCTTTAAATAACTTGCTAAAGAAAGATGTAAAATGGGTGTGGTCAGAAAAGTGTCGACAATCTTTTAAACTTTTAAAAAATGCTATTATTTGTAAACCAATTTTGAATCCTTATCATGACTGTCATCTTTTTGTTGATGCATCGTTAGTTGGAATTGGTGCTGTGTTGAAACAGACTGATGAATGTGGTGTATTGCATCCTGCAGTTTTTCACTCTCGTTCCTTAAAGGGACTATGAAAAAAACTATGCAATTACAGAACTTGAATGTCTTGCCATAGTAGATTCTTTAAATAAATTCCATCATTACCTTTTTGGCCAAAAATTCACCATACATACTGACCATGCTGTTTTAGTATGGCTGACCAAAAAAAAAATTTTTTTTTGCATTATATAAATAAAAACCGCATTATATAAATAAAAATGACGTGAAAATATTTTGTTAATAATATTAAAGANTCCCGGTCTGTCACAAGTACAGCAACTAGTGGTATCTATACAACGAATTCTATCCCTGATAGATTTCTGGTGGGGGAGTAATGTGGCGTAACTACCACTACAAAAGTTGAACATCATTCACTAGTATATAGAGCATGCTAATTCGATTCTATCTCGAGGTACCTTTTGATAGATGAAGGGTGACATAGTCGATTTGTAATTCCCCCCACATTGGCGGCCTCCGGACGTGATTTGAACACACAGTAACGCCCACTTTGCAAAATTCCTAACAGTAACGCCTACTTCGATGAATAGTCCACATTGAAAGTTGACCAGCAATTTGTGACAGCACCATCACCCTCCTGCGCTGTTGCTACTCAGTCTCGTCTCGAACATACACTCTCAACTCCTGCATTCACTCGATTGCTAACGGCAACACAGGAGCGACTACCACTGTGAAGTTAATACACCTCTCACATTCAGCACTCAAAATTCCGGTGACCGCTCTCGTCTGTCACAAGTACAGCAACTAGTGGTATCTATACAACGAATTCTATTCCTGATAGAATTCTGGTGGGGGAGTAATATGGCGTAACTACCACTACAAAAGTTGAGCATCATTCACTAGTATATAAAGCATGCTAACTTGATTTTATCACGAGGTACCTTTTGATAGATGAAGGTTGACATAGTCGATTTGTAATCCCCCCACACTATTTTCGTATTTCATAAAGTATTTATCACATTATACAAACTATTTTTCTTTTGTTGCTATCATAAAATTTCTTACCACTTCTCTTTAAGTTCAATTTTCGAGGCAAAATTGAAATTGCAGAATTAATATTTAATTAAAAGTAGAAAGCTAATTAAAGTATTTTAAAATACAAATAAATTAGAATTTCACAATAGTCATAGATTAATAGTAAAAAAAAGGGGAGCAGTATTAAAAGTAATATTTATTACGAGATGGAGTTCAATTTGAATTTATATATAGGGGAGAGTGGACAATTTTTATTTTCATTTTTTTTAATTTTTTATTCTGATCAATTATTGTCAAAACTTTACCTGGTATTCTTGTAACATTTGAAAAAAATTTTAACTAGGTTTTTATTTTGTATCTGTCACAGAAAAAACTTTAAAAATTTTTTAGTTACCGTGTTGTTTGCCCCAAGGTGTACCTCCTAGTGGGGCACCTTGGGACAGTTAAAAAGATGTGAAAAGTTAAGTAGAAATTTTACAAAATAAGTAAATAAATTTACATTTTTTAATTTTGTTAATAAAGTTTTATTTTGTTGGTTTCAACTTCTTGTATGCAAATCCATTTGTTCAGAATCAAATACCAAACCTAAAGAACGTTCGAAGCTTTACTCTGCTTAAGTTTTAACGAAATGTCATTTGAATCTTTGTATGATTTGTCTTCTTTTTCGGAATAAATGTTGCAGATTGATTCTCTCTTCTCAAAACTGTCTTACTCATCTCCATAAACTCTTTCAACGCAACCTACAAAGGCAAAAACAGATCTTTTACCAGCAAATTTGATACAGTGAAACCTTGCCAAGTTGACCACCCTTGTAAGTTGGGCACCTGCATAAGTTGACCTCAATTATCAAGAACGGAATTTCTCCTATATAATATAAAGAAGCAAAACCTTTGTAACTTGACCACCTGTCTATCTTGTATGTTGACCACTGAAATAAGTCAATTTTGTCTAGGAGTATTATGAAATTCTATTCTAAAAACCTCATAAGTTGACCAGAAAAAAAATTCAGAAAATTTTCTGTCATTTTGGCAATGTATGTTAAAATTTCACTTGTTTGGTGAAATAGTGTAAAAAGCTAATCTAAACCCTTTTGTGAGTTGACCAGCAGGGGAAACTGTAAGGGGTCAACTTTTTACCATTTCTTTCATCCGTTCATTGAAAACAGGTGTGTTAGTTGAAAAGTTGCTCTTCCTGTTACAATAGTGAGCATTTGAATAAATGAATCCTCTGAATCTTTGATCTTTAAGTGTAGTAAATAAATTTTAAAGTGTCCAAATAATTTTATTTTGTGAAAGTTTTCAAATTACATGTTTTCGTGTTCTGATATTTTAAGAAATTATATTTATTAAGCAATTCACATGCATAACTAACCAAATAATTTTTTTAAAAAAAAATTAGTTAAATATTAGAATTATATGTATCAAATTGAAGTTCATTCAGGTTTAAACACATTTCTTAACATATTCATGGGCATATTTTCTGAATAAAATTTTTAAGTCAAGTAAAAAAAAAAAAAATTCTATATATAGCAACATTATATAGGAAAAGAAAAAGTAAACAATGACCCTACCCCTCTATAAGTTGACCACTTGTCTAAGTTGACCACTAAAACAATGCACCGCAAGTGGTCAACTTATACAAGCTTTACTGTATGAGCAAAATCTCCAATATGTAATCTTGTTTCACTACTTTTTTCTAGATGTACTTTCTTCTTATCGTCAAATATTTTGTTGTCACTTTCACTGTTCATTTCATTTAAGCTGCAAGCATCATCATCACTGTTATCATCGCATAAATCACTAATTACTTTACTGTTTTTCTTCTGGGTGTATTTCTCACTAATTCTGAGAGCATTAAATCCTCTTCTTCCAATATTTTTTTTTTATATTCTCCCAGTTTGCAAGAGTGTTCATTTGGTTTGACAAAGCACACTTATGTGTAAGTGCACATGCATCACATATTATTAATCCTTAATGGTACTTGGAGGCTTGAAACATATAGTGTACCAAATTTGCTTCTTCCTAACCTGTGAATATATTGCGTTTTTGCATATTTAAAATATATTTAAAGATAGAATTTGGCTGTTTTCTTTTTTTAAAGGAAATAAAATTGCAGTTCAGAGTGGTCTTATTAATACTGTAGAATTCAGCAGCTTTCTTACAAGTTATTTCCCCAGATAAAATTTGCAGCTGCTTTTTCAACATTGTCAGCACGAATTCCTGCATTATTTTTATACTTTTTGCTTTCAATTCTTGTGATTAGTTAAGTCTAATGAGTTCCTAAAATAAGAAATAATAACTATTAATAGACCCCGAGTACATAAATTAAAAAATACTTTGCAGGGATGTGATTCTTCCGCGGATTCGCGGATTTCCGCTTTTTTTTCAGAATTATCCATTTTTCCCCCTAATTTCCGCGGAATTTTTTTTTCTTTGCTCATGTTAAAATATTTTATGAGGAATTTAATTTTCCGCGGAGCATAAGTATTGAAGTCCTCATTTCCCCCTCTGAAGTTTCTCTAAAAATCATTTCCTTGGGATAAAACTGGTTGACCTTTTACAAGGATGAGATTTTTCCGCTTTTTAGCGGATTTCAGCTTTTTTCGCTTTTGTCTCTCGAATTTCAGCCTTTTTTTTTATCAAAAACTCCGATTCTCTAAAAGTTTCGGTTCTTTTTATAAATATCCCACTTTTTTTAAAAAAAAATCAGTCGTTAAAATAAAATATTTTTATTTATTAACGATTTTCAAAGATAAACAGAAAATTCAAACTACGTCCTAGCCGCGAACCCTTCCGTATGTTTACAACAACAACAGGAAATTGACTTACAAATGGAAGAATTGTTAAAAAATAACATTATAAAAGAAAGTTCATCCCCTTATGCTGCCCCTATCACCTTAGTTTTTAAAAAAGATGAAAATAAAAAAAGTCGTTTATGTGTTGACTTTAGGAAATTCAATCAAATTACAAAAACAGATTCTGAACCTCTACCTTTAATACAGTCTTTAATTGAAAAATTGTCTAACAATAGTTATTATTCTAAAATAGATTTATCACAGGGATATCATCATGTTCGTATTCATTCTGATGACCCTGAGAAATTAGCATTCGCTACTCACAATGGTCTATTTGAATACTTAAGATTACCTTTTGGCTGGAAGAATGCACCAAGCATCTTTCAACGTACAATTCGTTGAATTTTGAATAAACATTAAATTAAATTTGCTACAAACTATTTCGATGATATCATTATATTTTCTAATTCTTATGGGGAACATTTAACCCATCTTAAAAACATTTTTGATATTTGTAAACAGGAAAACGTAAAATTAAAACTTTCAAAATGTTCATTTTTGCAAAAACAAATAGAATTTTTAGGATATGAAATAAACAATGGGATTGTATCACCAGATAACCATAATATTGAAGTGATTAAAAAATTAATGCCCCCTAAAAAAGTGAAATCATTGCCAAGATTTCCTGGATCAATAAATGTTTACAGTAAATTTATTGATAGTTATGCAAATATTCGACTTCCTTTAAATAACTTGTTAAAGAAAGATGTAAAATGGGTGTGGTCAGAAAAGTGTCAACAATCTTTTGAACTCTTAAAAAATGCTATTATTTGTAAACCAATTTTGAAAATTTTTAATCCTTATCATGACTGTCATCTTTTTGTTGATGCATCGTTAGTTGGAATTGGTGCTGTGTTAAAACAGACACATGAATGTGGTGTATTGCATCCTGTAGTTTTTGACTCTCGTTCCTTAAGGGACTATGAAGAAAACTACTATGCAATTATAGAACTTGAATGTCTTGCTATAGTAGATTCTTTAAATAAATTCCATCATTACCTTTTTGGTCAAAAAATCACCATACATACTGACCATGCTGCGTTAGTTTGGCTGGCCAAAAAAAAAATTTTTTTTTTGGGGGGGGGGGGAGGATGTTATACAAAAATTATAGATACTTTTGTATTAATAAAAGCATTAAAACTCTTTTCATAAAATGTCTTTGGTAAAGAATAGGTGTAGAGATATTCTATTTTGGGACTTCAAGGCTGAAAACACAGCAATGAATAATAATTAGATTTACATTTCAAAGGAGTTATTTTTAGAATCTTTCCCTCTCTCACTTCCATATTAGGAAGCATTAAATGATCTTCCTTAATGCGTAGAGTTACAAAGTATGTACGAATTGAGCCTTTTCACCTCCTTTTCTATTAGTATATAATCCAGGAGAGATTGTTTTTCCATGAAAGATGTGCCCACCCCCTCCCTTGTGGAGAGTGGATGTGAAATGTTATAGCCACCAGCCTACCCGTAAATAAAACTAATGAAGGAATAATTGGTTCACGACTGATTTATTTGAGCTAATTGTAACCATTGATAACAGAGATGTAGTCCTGTTATTACTACATATATATATATATATATATATATATAACATGCGAATGATTTAGCAGAAT
>NC_092206.1:82440164-82445558 GCF_043381705.1 Parasteatoda tepidariorum | reverse complement strand
AAAAATATATATATATATATATATCACATAAATGAGAACATATTTCTCAGATAATATGTTTCGCATTTATGTGAATTTTCGCCTAAATTTTGAGGGATAATGTTCTTACATGTATAAAGCGTATAATATAAGTAAAATCCCTCCGAAGAACTTTTATTTTAAAGATTAGATTTTCACGACCAATCATATTGATACATAGAGGCGAAAAACATGAAACATGACATAAATATTTAAATATTTGTCCAATGGTGATCAATGATTAGGAAATTCAAGTAGTTAGACAATAAATTTCAAAGAAAATTAAGCGTCCCATTACTGTTAAACCGACATGGAAGAGTTTCATAGTTTCCCTCTCTATAAAACGCAAACTCAGTTCTTAAAGGTCTTTCACAAAAAAAATTGTTCCAGGGCTTAAATTAAAGGTTTCCTTGTGTTCTGAGTTGGCTTCTATGATAAAATAGCAATCACGTGGTATATCTTTTCCCTAATCTACATGATTTTCATTACTTTTTAAAGAATGCATTAAACTCTTAGTCACCTGTTTAATATATAATAAATATATAAAAATGTTATATGGATAAAAATGTTAAATATACAAAAAATTGCTAAAATTATTACGCGCATGCATAGAGTGAAAAAACTACTTTAAAGGCTCATATCTTGAGAAATTTTTAACAAATTTTCAATATAAACTTTAAAATAACAGTTTTAATATTGATTGAAAATAGTTCCGAAAATTGGGCTATTGGCGACGGTCTGGGAAACATCCCGGAAACATTTTCACATCTCCATAAGTATGTAAGGGTTTGCAAATAACAACCAAAGTAATCAAGGCAAATTAAAATATTTTATTTCATCTATAAATCCATCATCAATCTCTTTTTTTAAATCTATCATTCAAGTTAATTGCTTTATTTTTTGGCATAGGGTGTTCAAAAATACTTGTTTTCGTTCGTAATTCATTGCTGGTCTTTGAAACCTTCAAAACTCTTTTTAAGTATAAAATAATTCCATGACCTAAACACAACTAAAGTATTTCTTAAGAAATAATCCTAATTGGCTTTAAACTACTTTCTTTTAATTCTGCTACTCAAACTTTTTTCAATGATCTGAATGTCTCCTACCTCAGAAATTATTGGTTTAGTTTTTATTATATTTTTCCTCGCTTCAATGTTACTTTGTGACATCTAATATAACTAATAGTTCAACTTTACTTTTGAAATAATTTTAAAAATGCAATTTACGGGCGTTGTTTATGGAATATTCAAAGTGTAAAAAAAAAGGTTTCTGTGCATTTTTTTTTCTTTTTGTATATAATATAATCTCATAGAAATTTAAAAGATTGTTTGGATGGAGAAAATTGATTTGCATTCCTTCATTCCGTAGGACAAAAACCGAATAACTATATTTAATTTATTTTGTAGTAAAAGTTGATTTTTCTGAAAGCTAATAAATTGTCGAAAAATTTATTTGCGAAAAAGAAAACTAAGTTTTAAAAGTAAAAGTAAGAAAAAAAACTTTCGGTTTGGGAAAAAAAGTGAGTTAATTATAAAACCGCATTTAACAATGTTGTGCTTAATAATAATAAGTAAAAATGACGTGAAAATATTTTGTTAATAATATTAAAGACTATTGAATGATTTCTCAGTTCTGTACTGAACATGACACATGAATTTAATTTAGTTCCTTATTTCGCAAGTCTGTATCACGGTTTAAATATCAATACATAGAAATAGTTTCAATCATAATCACATAAAATCCAGAAAAAATTTTTATTTTCTAATTATGTTTTTACGGTGCAATTACCATATTATGTTAAATTCTTATATGTGTTGCATTTTCAAACTCATTGATACAGATGATAAATTATATAGTTTAAAATTATTAGTCATAATAATAATAACATTATGATAGATTTCGGTAAATTTAAAATAATTCTACCCACGGATTTGCCCGAAATGGATTTGTACATGGAAAAACTATAAAAATTAACAAAGAAAAAAATTTTTAGTAAGTTTCCTTTACTAAAAAATTTCCTTTGCTAATTTATATAATTTTTCTATGTGCAAATCCATTTCGGGCCAATCCGTGGCTAAAATTTTCTACTAAAAAATTTTTTCTTTGTTNTAATTTTAGCCACGGATTGGCCCGAAATGGATTTGCACATGGAAAAATGATATAAATTAGCAAAGGAAATTTTTTAGTATAGGAAACTTACTAAAAAATTCCTTTACTAAAAAATTTCCTTCGCTAGTTTATATAATTTTTCCATGTGCAAATCCATTTCGGGCCAATCCGTGGCTAAAATTTTCTACTAAAAAATTTTTTCTTTGTTAATTTTTATAATTTTTCCATGTACAAATCCATTTCGGGCAAATCCGTGGGTAAAATTATTTACTAAAATTTCTTTATTAATTTATACAATTTTTCCATGTGCAAATCCATTTCGGGCAAATCCGTGGCTAAAATTGTTTACTAAAAAATTCTTTATTAATTTATACAATTTTTCCATGTGCAAATCCATTTCGGGCAAATCCGTGGCTAAAATTATTTGCAAAACAGGCAATTTATGTTTCTATTTTCCATTTTATATTTTTTCTTAAATAAATATTTATTTATTTTCTAAAATTATTTATGGTCAACTTTTTAAATTATCCAGTATAATATTACTTTGCGCACATTCATTTCGGGCCCATCCTTGGTAACTAACAAACCAATGCACAGCATAACAAACCACTTCAGCAATGCAGTAAGAACGGCACTTTAAATTCCTCGAGTTACACTCAATTTGCGCTTTTGTTTTCTTATTTTGTAATATGGCAATCTTGTTGCGAAAATATTTTCAAATCATTCTTGAAAAATTTCCCGTTCATGTAAGTACATCTGATTTCACTACTCGCTTTAGAGATTTTGTTTTATACTGTTTTTTCTCTTTATTTTATTTTCTGTTTTTACGTGTTATTTTTACTTATTGTGTTTTATTTTATTTGTTGTAATTTTTGTGAAAAAAAAATTTTGAGGCTCCTCACACTATTGTATTAATATATTTTGCTTTGGCTATATTGATACAATATCAGAAAGCACTCTTTTTTGCGGATATAATCGTGTGGGCTGATGAAAAGATTTTTTTTTTTTAAATTTCATCTTCTTTTTTTTTTTAATTAAATCAGTTGTTTTTTNATATTACTAAAGTCCCCCCCTTTTCATATGTTTATAATTTTCCTTTGTTTTATCCTCATTTTGAACTTATATATATATACACTGCTCAAAACAATTAAAGGATATTGTAAGTCTTGTATAAAATAGCGGTATATGCAATTTTTTTGTTGTTGCATAAAATGGAAAAAGAGAGTCACAAATAAAAAGAAATTTTTAATTTTCAAACATCGCAGTATGCAAATGTTCAGTTTGACGTAGAATACGACGCTTTAGCAGCAGCGAATTTGATTCGACTTTCAACTTAAGGCTTTTAACTTAGGGGGAAAGAATAATAGACATTCAGTAAGTGTGTTGTTTCGATGAGTGCGATGTCTCAGAGAAGTCATTTCACTGAATTAGAAGCTTGTACAGTTGTTGGTCTGTTAGAGGGGGGCCAAACACAAGCCGAAGTAGCAGAAGCCATTGCAGATTCACAAAATGTGATTTTCAGGATCTGGAACCGTTTTTTGGAGATTAGAAATGTAGACCGAAGATCAGGGCAAAGGCGTAGACGTACAACCACACACAATGAAGACCGTTATTTAAAGCTAACGGGCACGGAGACATCGAACTATGAATGCCATTCTTCTTCAACTACACCTTCGCTCGTCTACTGGCCACACAGTTTCGACGAAACCACGCTGTAGGTCTGTTTACGCACGCACACATAGTTAAAAATATAGAGAAGACATGGAAAACAGAAAAGAAAAATAAAACATTCTTAAAAAATACTTTTAAAAAATTAAAAAAATTTAAAACAAATTAAATAGCCGAAAAACAAAATAAGGAAAGTATATAATTTCTTCAACAGCTTACAAGATTATATCCGCAAACGAAGATATTTCTAATATTGTATCATTCTATCCTAAGCAAAATATATCAATACAATAGTGTGAGGAGCTCTTGAAAAAATTGAAAAGAAAATCGAACACATTAAATAAAAAACAAAACATATCAAGCGAAAAACAGAAAATACAGAACAAAACACAAAACGAAATCTATTAAGCGAGTCACGAATTCAAATGAACTTCAGTTACCGGGATCTTTAAAAAATGATTTAAAACCTTTACGTTACACTAGAGCTGCACAATGGGCTATTGACGACTGTCTGGGAAACTTCCCTGAGGATGATCCGAAGACATGCCATCACAATTTTGATCCTCTGCAGAGAGGATGGCACCCCCGCTTCGGAAGCCTGAAGACCTGCACGTGAAGTCGAGCAATTTGCGGTAGAACGACGAGTAGAACGGTAGTTTAACGAGGACCGATACCAAATACGCTCGTTCCCTACGCAGACTGATCCAAGCGGTCGCCCAGCCGCACATTGACCGCAGCCAGTGATGCTCGACTTCGATGATCTGCTGGGAACCGTGTCTTAACGATCAATCCACTGCGGGAGCAGTAAGATTGCCAGATTAAAAATTATGAATACAGAAGGGCAAAGAGAGGGATTTTTTGTGTCACGTTCTTGCTGCAGTACTGATTTGTTAGTTACCTTGGATTGGCCCGAAAATGGGTGTGCGCAATGCAATATTATGCTGGATGATTTAAAATTTATAGTTAACTAGCTGTACCCTGCGTGCGTTGCAACGCTTTCAATTTGAATTTGAATTTTGTATGTAAGTGTGTAAATGACATTTGCGATTATGATTTGAAATGCAAATTTTATTTAATGGTGAAAAAAACCAGTGATAGTCTCAGCAGTTAATTCTCTAGGATACCATTAGTGCATTTTCAAACAGACATGTATGGTGATGCACACGGAGCATGAAACATATTTTGGACTATGATCTGAAATAAGACTGGATCTATGGTGACATCAAGAATTTCTGCTGATATCTGATCAGTTTGGCATAGTGGTTTATTTTCAATAAGCCAAATCAGATTGTGTGCCTGTGGCAATCCTCGTTTTTGCCATTCTATAGAGTACACCCAACACCGTGTCTCTCTAAAAGCATGACGCTTCACAATGAAATCAAGTAAAGATTATCATTTTTGTTTGAACACACGTGCTGTAATATCATGACGATCCGATGATGATTTTCCTGATAACAAAATATCTCTAATTTCAACCCAAGCAGAATTGCACGTAAATGTAATAAATAAATCTAGGAGCCCATATGCGAGAACATATGTCATTGCATCCTGTGAGTATTCATACATGGAAGATTGCTTCCAAGGCACATGTATGAATAC
>NC_092206.1:82231209-82435728 GCF_043381705.1 Parasteatoda tepidariorum | reverse complement strand
AGGCTAAGGGAATCATATCTTCATTCATCGCCAAGTTTGATATCTACAAGTCAAACATTGGTCGCAAAGAGCTAATGCAATTTCCAACTCTTAAAAAGTGTTCAATGGCAGATATCGAGATTCTCGAAAATAAAATCTTAATTTTTGCTGATCACCCTGATCAGTTATGGAATCAAGATTTAAAGATTTGATGAAATTCGAAATTCCGGATTGGATTTTCGATCCTTTCTCTTTTGAAGTTATGGATAAGCTCACTTCCTCTTTGTAGACAGAGTTTTTAGATTTGAAGTATGACTGTGAGGCTTAAGTCGTCTTTAAAAAATACGGTTACGAGTTAGCTTGGGTAAAGCTTATGGACACTTTCACTTATCCAAAATTGTGGAAACAAACTGAGCCGCTTCTCATCTCGTTCCCGTCAACATATTTAGTGGAGAGAGGATTTAATTCTGTCTTCCAGCTGCTCACAAAGCAAGGAGATCGGTTGGACATTTGCTTCATAGGAGACCCGCGTTTAAATCTGACGAGCATAAAACCTGACATTCAAGATTTAACTTGAAATACACCAAGCACAGGGCAGTCATTGAAGTGGTAAAATTGTACTTTCTCCCTCTTCATTTTTTTTCTCAATTTTTAGTTGTTAACGTTTTAACTTTTTCTTGATTACATTAAAATATGAATTTAAAAAAATGTACTTTTGTTTTGATTATTCCGTTTTAAATATAATTTCTTTTTGAAAAAAAAAAAAGATGCACAATTTTTTTTTAATTAATAAAAACGACAGGATAAATTTGCCTCCCTATTTGCATTACAATTTAAATTAAAATCAAATAACATAGCATATTTTCAGTGTTAGGTTGCTCACAAGCAACAATGAATGGTTTGTTGAGCAAAAAGAGAAAGGGGCGATATGTGTCAGTCAACCCCAAGAGGGGGGCGATGGTCCACAAAAGATTGGGAACCACTGGTTTAAATCATCCAAAATATTAGGGGGAATTATTAAATCACAATAAAGATTTTTACTGTTATGGGATTTCTACAAAATCCTGGAAGCGCTAATTTTATTCTTGAAAGTTCAGCTTGTACTTCATTTCCGAAAACACAAGTTAATTGATCAGTTCCGACACTTTTTGTTTCGGAGGGAATTAAGTGATCTCGGACGCATATAATGTTGGCTCCAGAATCTACTAACGATTCAACTAGTTGATCATTAACGAAAATTTTTTCATATTGTAATTGATGCTTAGATTCATTAAATATTTTAGCTTCGACTTTGCAAACATGGTCTCAATTTGTGTTAAATCTACGATTTGAATTAGTTTCGTTTCTGTGAAAGCTTTCACGCGGATTATTTCGTGGTTGGTAATCTGTAGAATTTCTCTCATGTGAATTACGATTAAAGCTTTGAAATGAGATATTTTTTTTATTGTTGTCGAACGGTTGTTGACGGTAGTGTTTTATTTTGGCAAAAGATTTCCGTTTCGAAACAAAATATACATCACATTCTTTCGCGAATTCAGTTGGTTTAAACCAAGTTCCGTTTTAGCGTATAACAATATGTTGTTGCGTTTCACTATCGAGGGTAGCAAACAATTTATCGGCTATCATTAATTCGCACAAGCTTTTAAAATCATTAACGTTACGAAGGTTGCAATAGTATTCAAAAGCGTTTGTCAATCTTGATGAAAATTGTACGTGTGATTCATTAAGTAATCGTTGAGCTCTTCGGAAATTGATCAAGCATTCCTGGGCCGTTGGCTGAAATTCTCGTAATATAATATTTTTAACTTTTTCGTAATCTTGGAGTTCGGTCTCCGAAATGTAAAGTAAAATACTATTCGCTTTTTCACCTAGAATATTAATTAATATTTCCGATTTGAATTCTGGCAGAACATTTTTGGTTGTAAACGCGCGTTCTAAAGAATGAAAGAATAAGTTAAAATTTTCGAGTTTAGTAGGAATCTGCATACTAAGTGTTTTAACTGATTTAATTTAGACTTTCGAGGTATAAAGATGATGTTCTAATTATCGCGTTTGTGTTTTCAGAATTATTTTGATTTGAGCCGGAGTTAATTGATGCTAATTCGATTTCTTTTTCGATTTGGGCTAACATTAGTTTTTCTTTTACGCATTGTTGTTCTGCTTCTTTTCTTTCTTCGACGATTAAATAAATCATGTCTTTACAAAAAAAATTTATATATATATATATATACTGATTATGTTGATCGAAANTTAAACAAAAATTTGACAAAAAAAAAGTGCGATATATATATATATATATATATTTGGATCTCATTTTACACAATTTCTTATCTAAGAAAAAGGAAATTTTACGAATAATTATTTTATATACCCACTTGTCAATACGAAATAATAAGAAATAATTATATATTTTTATTTATACTTTTTTTGTTCTGACACGCGTATATTGTCGAAATATGTAAAAGTTGCATTTTTGAAACCTTTAATGAATAGTTTTTCGTTAAAAAAATTCTAAATAATAATTGATCGCGAATAGACTTAATTATAACACTAAATTAAAATGAAATTTTATTCGATTGTACTTCAAATTAATTCTACCCTTACCTATTACTTAATTTCATATAACTAAGAGAGCTTTTTACTCCCTTTTTGGTATATTTTTTCCATGACATCATATTCTCTTGCGTCTTCAACTGATTGACCAGTGACCACTCTATAGGACATATGAAGGATAAGCTGAAAATGTAAAAAAAATGTATAAAACAATAGCAAGCTTAAAGGAAACAGTATATAAAACATGATAAAAAAATATTTTAACATCTTTTTTTAACAAATTATTGTCCTAGAGTTCTTATAATTATTGTTTATACATATAAGCGTAAACTCTTTGACATATATGAGACACAGGTGTCCATTTTATATATTTTTTTGGACTCTCTAATTCTAAGTAAAAATATATTTTGGTACTTTTTAACTATAAAAAACGGTCAAATAGTCACTAAAAAATTTTTAGATTATCGGAAATAGATTTGTACTAAAATATAAAATCCAAAAAAAATAGTTCGATTTTTTTTTACTCGATTCATCGATCACTCGATTTTATCGATTCATAATTTTCATATTTTTTCATCAATATATCAATAATTGATTTTGTAAATTAAAGAAATTTCAGGATGACTTAATGTTTCTCTCATATACAAATAAGTGCAAATTTGAAAAATTTTCTTTTAGAAGTAAGCCGTCAGCTCATATTAGCAAAGGGACATATGTGTATTTATCTGCTAAAATCAATCCTTATTTCGTAACCATAAATTAATAAAATTCCAACTACTATATTTTGATCTAAATTAATACTAAAAAATGGAGAAAAATATAAAAAATTATTTAATGAAAATTCTTTGTAAAAGGATTAACAAAGACACTTAAAAATTATGCCAGCTAATAGTTTGAACTCTATATTACGTATTAACTTGTGGTATAGAATGAAAAAAAATTAAAGCAGGAGAATCTATTAGACAGTGTGTTTATTATTAGGGTTCTATGACTGTAATTAATGACCAAAATCACACAGAAGAAATGACATAGAACACAGAGAGAGAGGGAAAGAAACATCCATGCCCTGAGCGGGATTCGAACCCGCAGTCAGGCACGCTAACCACTCGGCCACCTGGTCGGCAAGAGTATAGATATTAGGTGTTGAAAAATGAAAATTTAAGTGAGGAAAAAACGAGAACAGACTTGAAATTTGACGAAGCATCAAGGTGGAAAGCAAAATCGAAAGCAACTAACCAAATTGAGTACTAAATTAAACTAAACTTCAGATGAAACTCATGTACAAGCAAGATTCAATCTTACTAAGATTAAAATATGTTTCAGATCAGGTTGAATCATGCGATTGTTCAGTAATTTTCAAGGAGAATTAATTAACAGGAAAATAAAGTTTGGTATTAAGTTTACTTAAACGATAATATGGGCCAAAGCAGGTCAGTCTTTCTAATAGCATAACTCTTCAAAAGTAGAACACTGTATAACGAATTGGAAGAGTTTTCCTTCCTTTTGATCAAACTGAGTAAATCTGTGTAAACAAAAAATGCTTGATCTATATATCAAAAACGAAAAGTTCCACCAAGTACGGGTTTTGTAAGAGAAAAGTCGCTAAGCTTTAAGTGGATTAGGTATTTGCAACTCGAGAAGAAGTGAAGTAATTATGCCGAAATATTTTATTCAAGTCACATTCCTGAAAGCGAATACCAAGAATATATATATATATCTAATATATATAATTCTCTTACGTGGCTCCCAAATTTTGGTTGTATTTCTTTTCCACGGTGGCAACGTTTGCTTTGTTTTGTTTACGTTACTATTTCTCTTACACGGCGACAAAAAAGCCTCATTACAACTCCCCGAATGGCAACGCTAGGAAATCGACCAAAGATTGCAGCTAAAAATGTCACATTCCAAATCTAGCTGAGGTGTCTCAACATATACCGCTTTTAAAAACGGAAACTGAAATAACCAGAGAGCATCAGCTCAACACTTCCTAGATGAGAGCAGGCCTCAGCACGGGTTACCATAAATATCCTGTAGTAGTCCAAACGTAATGACATATTTCGTATTTTCAACCACTGCGCAGCTTAGTACCCTTAACGAAATGACATCTTTATAATTTTTCATCTACTGCGCAGTTAACTTCGTTAGATCGGACTACTAAATTGATCCGTGCTAAGGCCTTCCTTCTTCTAGGAGGTGTTGATCAGCTGCGACAATCTCATACTATTAAGCTAGGCAGAAGTGAGTAGTCTTTTTCGATAGATCTCTATTTTAGTATTTTGTCGAAAGCGCCTTTTTTCACGAATTTATATATTACGAATTTATTTGACGATTTTTGATTTATATCACGAATTATACTACAGCACATTTCTAATAGGTTTAACGAATTACACGTCATTTATTTGAATTCAAATTTATTTTAATGACTTAGTACTTACTAAAAAGAAGTAATTTTTTTAAAAAAAAAAGTTTTTATATGGATTTGAATTATTGTTTTGAATTTTTAGAATTTTGTGCATTTCCAATGTAAGTTCCTTTGCGAAGTTAGTAGCGAGAGAAGCGAGCTTGGTTTACGAAGCAAACCATATAAGATTGCGTAGCAATTTTCGGGGGTTGGCGAGTTACATTTTTGTTCGCTTCGCGAACAATATTAAAGTCGTTCCTGGAGATTAGGTGGCAATTTTTCTGCACCAACATCACATAGAGAGAATATAATAGGATTGTAAAATGTCAGAGATCCTTATTATCAGTATTATAAACTTATATAAAGCAATTTTAATACAGACAATATTATAAACTTATATAAAGCGAGGAAGCTATATTATTTAACACATTACTATAGGGTATTAGTCGGAGATTAATCTCCGTATCCGAAGCACGCGTGGCAGAGCCTAACTCGGGTAGACTATATTTGAGGGTGCCCCTTGATTCTCGCCAAGTTGTGATCGCCAAGCTGGGCGATGTTGAAACCCAATCGTGAATCTGATTGGATTAGATTTTAGCGTTATTTTTTGTAAATGCTCAACAGTATATGTAATTTCAGAGGTTCATTAGTTCTACGTTGGATACCGGCTTTTAAGATTACTTTTGCTTATGGTCAATAAGATCGAAGGTATGTTCGCAATCATAAAAAGGAACTTTAGATAAAAATGTCATCGGCAGTCCGGTACCACAGAAGACATTTTCGATTCGTATTTCGCCGAATTTATGTGGCGATGGAGGTACATAGATTCAATTCATGATAAATTTATACAGTATCTAACTACTACTAGAGAATTCGGTGCGCCTAAATCTGAAGATATTCAAGCTTAACGAAGAAGTGAGTTGTTGTTTTTTTTTCCTTTTCTTTCTATACTTACTCCATTAATTTTTGTTTCGATTCAAAATGTATTTTATTGGGTTTATTAATTTTGCTCATATCGGGTTCATTGTCATTATAATGTCTTGGCCGATGTTTTGTTGAAATTTTCCAATGTTTTATTGAAATATCATCATATTTTGGCAGCTATTCCTGTTACAACGGTGTTCCTCGCAAACAGGAATGGCGCCAAACATAAGTCGCCAATTTCGCCAAGTATATTTTCACCCCTATTTCAAATCATTGTTGATCTTATAGGATGGCGGAAGTTCCCTATATGGTGCTTCATCTCCCCCCCCCCAAGTAATTTAAATTTTAAACTGAAAACAATTAAAACCTAATGAAAAAAAACTTTAAAATATGGCAAGCAAACTAAAACATGTAATATTAATAAGTTGTTGCTGAGTAATATTTCAAAAGCAAAAACCATTTAAAGTAATTGCCCTATTAACTTCAATACTGTCAGCTGACAAAATATTTTAGTTTCAATCAGACAAAAAGCAAATTATATAATAAAAACATATTTAACTGAAATTCGACAAATTAAATTAAGCTATTTAATTTTTTGTCAGATTGAATACTAATAAAAAAAATGTAAAATTAAATAATTATGTTATCAATGATCAATAAACATTTTTGTCTGAATTGTTATAAAAAAATAAGGTGAAAGCAATAAAATTAAAAATTATTTACAATAGATCTCCGAATATTCACAAAACCTAGCTATGTAAATTTTTCATTGATTTTTCTTTTCACATCATTTTGTGTACCAATGATTTGCACTTTTAAGCATTATTTAAGAAATATCTCAAACAAATATGAACTGTTAATTAATATTTCTGGTTGAACGATTTTTTGAAAGTAAGTAAAAAACAGTTGAAAGTAAGGAAAAACAGTGATAAAACTAAAAATTATTTACAAAACCTCCTTATATACAACATTTTTTATCAATTTCTTTTCCATATGATTCGTTTTTATTTAAACTTCTTCGCAGAGCGTTCCGCTGTCGCGTATATTTGCGCTCTCAATTTTGATTGGCTGTTTTGTGCGTTACTAACCAGAAGTCTTTTGTGATTGGCTACGTGTTATCATTCCATTCTCTGCTTATATATATGTGTGTGTAGGGGGGTGGGTGCGTGACAGCAAAAAAAAAATTTTATTAACCAAGGACAATTTAATATATTATGCTATATACGTTCCTTCATTTTAAATTTAAAAATCAATTATACCCTTTCATAAAAAGTACGTACAGAATGTTTTAATTTACAAATAAAATAATGAAGCTGTTCAAATTATTATTCCTAAAAGCATCTTTAAAAACAAATATATTATTACAGACAACCACCCACCAACTAAAACCCATGTTAGTGAATATCACTAATAGTGAGAATGGATTATATGAAATCTTTCAAAGTTTTTTTTTTTGATAAAATATTTTAATACTTTTAGCCTGGATATGTTTGTTAGGTTTAAAAATTTCTTTTAACAAATAACATTTTTGTAGCATTATGTATTTTTTATCTATTCAATTTTCTTTTTAAAAAAATAACTGTATAAAGACATCAAAATCAAGGTTTAAATTAAATCACTTGTATTGTTAGCTGAACATTTGGTAATCGATCAAAATGCTGTTCTCTAAATAACACCTTTATCAGATTGTGACAGTCACAAAGACTATCAGTTTTGATGTCAACATGAGACCTAATTGAGACATTTAGTTTTCGCAGTGGCCTCACCATGTGACGAAACTGACATATTCTCTTCTCAACTGGGTCACCATGCGACAAAAATGTGACGAAATTGTGACATTTACGTTTCAATTGTGTGATCGTGAGGCAAAACTGAGACAAAAATATGTCACATTCTTGTCCCACTGTGACGTTACTGCAACAGTTATAGGTCTTATTATGGTCTAATCGCTTATCTATAAGATAAGGGATAGAGGTTATGGTTATTCCTTATCTATATATATATATAAAAATGAATGTCTGTGTGTGTGTTTAGACTCCTAAACCATCCAATCGAAAGCAATAGAATTTGGCATACAAATTGTTCAAAGCATGAGAAAGATCACTGTCGGCATTAGAAGATTCTACGACAAGCAGTTAGAGCGGGATTAGTAAAAAACGAAATGAAATTTTCTGATCAGTTAAGCTTAGCCACTGTTTTAAATTTAGATATGGACTATTTAATAAGTCACTTATTTTAAAGATAACATCAGTGATATTTGTAGCTTATAGCTTTATTTGAAAACGAGTGTTTTAGCACGCGTTGACTACGTCAATAAATTTATACTTTTAAAGTTATCTGATAAGGTTTTTTATATATATATATTTTATTTCCAATGGCAGGGAATACAAACAAGAGGAACAATAAAAATAGAAAATAACAAAAGATCGAAGTCATCTTCCCAAAAGCTCTCTCGCACGCCAATATCTTGCGATCTCCAAGTCAAGTCCGTGGAGCCTCCTACAGCAAATGGAGGAGGGGTTTTTTTATATTTATTCTTTTAAAATGTGTTTCAAAAAAATTTATTTAAAATTAATAGTAATGGAAATGGAAAAAAAAGGCATTGAAAGGCAAAATTGATTTTAAAGTGGTATTAAGTCACTGAGAAGAAATGTAAAAAATCGTCATACTATTATTAACTCCTATTAAGCTTAGTTAATTTAGGTAATGTATGCATAACACATTCTATTTCATAAATGTCGTTAAACAGCCGATCCAAATTTTGAGTTTACGACCACTAATGCTCCACACTCTCCACTAATCTCCGCAGCCTTGTAATTTTGAACCCAATCTAGAAGACAAAGGAATTTCTGGGTCAAGTATTGAGTGAAATTTGCCGTAGTGGAGGGATTTTTGATTGAACTAATCCGCAATTTCAGCACATAGCGAGGAAAAATACGAAAACTTCCCACGGTTAGTCTACCGGTAAATGTACTAAACCATGATCCGTCTACCACTGAGGAAATTTTTACGTTAGCAATGCGGTCGGTGCGAGCCGGACGGGGAATTTGCATCATCCAGACATCACTGGGATTCGAACCTCCACCTGAATGGCCGGCGAGTACTCTATTCTCCGAGACACTACGGCTCGATCGATGCATTTTGAAATTAAAGAAATAAGCTATGAACTAAAAACTAAAGTAGTGGAGTAATTGTATTTATCCGTGTAGATGTAGAAGAACCTTTAAAACTCGTCATGCTCTTTTAATGACGACAATGATGCTTAATTAATGTTGGTAATATGCATTAGTTGAAATAAAAAAAGCTATATGCTATAATAAAAAAATAAGCTATGTATATTCGAAATTCGTACAGGGATGGCGAACCAATGGCACGCGACACAACGCGCATGTCACGCACTATGAAGCATATGTAACAATTAAATTAAAATTCACAAAAAAACAAATATTAATAAAAAAATTAACAATTAATACTAAAAAACAATTAATAACCAAAAAAACAAGCTAATAATAAATAACTAGCAAAAAAATCAACAGTCCTGCTTAAACTAACATCTTACAACCTATAAGGTATTTGTCATTTAATCTGCAATAACAGAAGTCCCACTGATGCTATTTTAGTTGAATTACGCGTATAACTAAGACATTGCAAAATGTATTTTCTTTTCAATGTAAATAAAGAGTTTTGAGTTGATAGTATTTAGTATTATTATTTTCCCAATAATAATGAAGTCAAAATTATTTGACGGCACGTTTGTGATTTCATTAAACAATTTTTTAGAAAAAATGGCACGTTGATGCATAAAGGTTCGCCACCCCCGGTATAGGAGAATCATAAAAAATCGTGCTACAAGGAATGACGCTTAATTATTATGGCACTATGTACTATTAGTGTTATGGTAAATGGTGCAGTTTTGATACGAAGTTTTCCATTGTTTTAAAAAATATTTCTTCCAGTGTTAGCAAAGATATTGCATTAATATTTTGAGAAATTAGAATTAAAAGAAATTTTTTACACCACTACTTACAAATATTTTAAACTGTAAATAAAGCTCAGATAGAGAAATGGTCATGCTTCGAAGACCTTCCAAGTTTTTACAAAAATTCTGCTTATTTTATTTTTACTTTTTTAAATTCGAATGTTTTCTGCTACAGTTTTTCGCACAAAACTCAAATGCTGAAGGATTATGTCATAAGTACCAAATATACTAATAAAGGTATAAAGTATTATATAGATAATATTGCCCCTCGAAAGGAATATGTACGGGAGTAAATTGATAGTGGTAAATCTTGACTATCGTGAGCAATAGCATCATGCCAAGTGATGGTAAATGCTGTAAATCTCTAATCTAACTGGATGAACTATGATAAACGAGTTATGCTTAGTTTTATAACGTAAAGTCATCGGAAAGGGGGACAAATAATAATACATAAAAAAATTATTTTACCTTTATTAATTGTAAAACTTTGTGAAGGAACCAGGTAAGTGACATTTTCACAAAGGACCGAAAAATATGAAAAAAGTGGTATCCGATTTATGTTATTACCAATTTATTAGAAGGCGGAATTAATAATATTTCGCCTTATTTTATTTATCACTGCCTAATTTGAAATAAAAATCATGCAAGCGTACTAAAAACTAATGCGGCTCAGTTTGTTAAGACTAAAGTAAAGGCAAAAGCTACTATGTTGCATTAAATTTACCCATAGTGATGCAACTGATTTATGTTATTTTCTCTGATTCATTAATTCCCATATATATATCACTTGCCTGGTTCTTCCACTAAGCTCTTCAATTGTGTCGGTATATGTCTCAGTTGATGTTTTGAGCATGATTTCGTAGTGTTTCTCAGTACTGAATTATTATTTCTTTCTTTCCTTTTATTCACCCAGTGTGAAGAACGGGCATTCAGCTTGTGCATATTTATATATATATATGTAACATAAAAAGCTTCAATTAATCTTTTTATGTTAGTTTCTTTGCTATAAAACTTCATCCTAAATAATTATTCTAATCGAAATACTTTCTCACACTTTTAAAAGCCACATCCTGTTCTTTAATCTATTTTTGGCTCAAGCATGCATTTAATTATAAGCAGGACATTTTTCCCTTTGCTCTCTGTGGGAAACGCTCGATCTATTTCATAAACCAATAACAACTACTAATATTTCCCTCTTTCCCTAAATTAAAACATTTTACGGATTTTTCTTTGCAAGATTTTCCAAATCATATAACCAAGGAGCGCAACTTTTCGTGTTCACTTTTACACTCTCATGACTGCTCTGTCCTAATAATTAATAAATAAATTTTGTACCCTCCTTCCCGACCTAAGACCTGTTTTAATCCTTCCACTCGGCAACGACGTTATAAGACGCCAGGATTGAACTGTCGGGAAGGGGGTACTTACGGTACATCAAAAATATGGAATATCTCTCATTTGAAATTAAATAAATCAACTTCGGAAGAGGGTACATCAAAAATATCGAATAGATATTCGCATGGATAGTTGAAAATTTATCAAGTCAAATTCTTCTGCAACTCATGGTAATTAATTATTCATCCAGTATCTTCAACAAAAAATAAACTCTTCAATCATCAAACTTTTTTTTATTATAAATGATACCTTCGCCCAGAGGAACTTAACGATCATCCATTTCCATTTGTGAATGTTGTATGTTATGTCTACATTCTGAAGATGATAAACACTACAAGAAAGCTGAGCTTCGATATTTTGGACTAAAAAGATAAACTGCATCAGATTCCTGATCGACATTAAAATGTTTTTATTGAAATCCCATCCCTTTCCTTTACAAGTGACTTACAGAAAATTTTGTTTTGCCGCGCTCCCAATGCTGCTCTGAATTTTATCGTCTACAAATTGTTCTCACCCCACCTCATTCAAGGAGAAATATGATTCCTCTTAACAAAGAAACTAGAACAACTTTCATCTGATGTTGGGATTTTCAAAATGTGTTTTGGAATCGAAGAAACACATTTTTTTTCCTATCAACTTTCATCTGATGTTGCTGTTTCCAAAATATCTTCTTGGACTAATTCGAACTTTTTCACGTATCCCTTGAGTTAATTTTTTTTTACAATTCTCTTACTACAATTTCTTGAATTTTTATTGATTGAAAAAAGAAACACTCATGTAAATGAACAAAAATTCGACGGGTCTTCGAAATTCTTCGATATTCGATGGGTAAGGAAGAGGGAATGAAATTCTCCTCGAAGGAAAAACGGATTAATACCCCAAGGAACCGTTTTTTTTTTTACTGTTTTTTCAGGTGTAAATGAAAATGACCAATGTATTGACAATAGATTAACCTCATTTATCATTTTTATTACAAAATTTATACCGACAGATTATTAAATGAAGAGATATTTTCAAAACTATTGTTTACCATGTTACCAGCTGCATAAATACTTGAAACTCTGAAAATAATCTTTTTTTAATATAACAATTAATGTCCGATGGCCCATTGACTTGAAAAAATATTCTATGCATATGAAATTGACAGTAGGCGAGGGTACCCGCTGGGCGGTGGTACCCGACACTCCCCTACTCATTATGGGTTAGTACTTTCAAATTATCCGGCGCTACCAGTTGAATGAAATTGTATTCCATCAGTACTTAAAATATTGATTCGAGCTTATTTATAATGTTTTTAAAAATAAATTGCTGACTTAATTGCTTAAAAATAATTACCCACCTTTTAATTTGACAAGACGTTCAGATTTATGAAGACACATTAAAAAAAATTATTTTAAGTAAAACTGCAAAATATTGATTTTCTGTAATATTATGCGTATAAAAACATCTAGAATTTCGGGCAAAATGTTTTAATAAAATAGTAATACAAACTATGAAATATACTTAAATTCTAAATTATTCAAATTGAAAACAGTTGATAGAAACATTTGTTTAAAAATATCAACTTTGAAATGCCAGGTTACAAACAAAATAAAATTTAAAATAAATCATAAGCTTAAAAATAAATAAAAATAAAAAAAGAAAATTTAAAAAAGCAATAAACATATGTATTAAAATTTCAACTTAAAAGTTTAAGAAATAAAAGTAAGCTAAATTAAAGTCATGTAAATTTACACTAGTACTAGGTTTCTTTTTTGTGAACTTTTATTTTGAACGCTCATGCTGATTTTGTTATAGTATCTTTATTAGCTAAAATTGTTACACAGTTTTGTAATAGACAAATGCTCAATGAAAGATTTATTTTAAATAAGAATTATCATAATAAACTATACAATTTGTTTCTAATAGATATAAGTAACTGAAATTCTACTTACATAAAACCAATAAACATTTAAAATTTGCAAAATCCACAATAAGCCATTCATAAGCAATGAACAAGGTAATACTGATTGCAATCCGTTAATATCGGATATCCCGGTATAAAGAACTCTGAGTGGATACCAATATAACCGAGAAATGTACCTGCAATATACAGATTTATATTAATTTTAAGTATTTTTAAATAAATTTAAACATTGCTTCAACGTATATAATCAAATTCTGTTTATAAATGGTGAACATTCTCTGTTTTAAACTTTTTACCTATCTTTTGTTCTTCACTAAATTTTTAATTAATAAATAGTGTAGAAAAAACACCGGTCGTCCCAAAAGCGTCCAATGATTTGATTCCCAAGTCTGGAAAAACGTAAGTGTGATAGAAATGTATGGTTTCTTGCGTTCTGCTTGGCAAACTAGAGAATGCATTCTCACCGATTTATGAAATTAATTACAAAGTTTATCAACTGGTAGTGACCCAAGCTGGAGTTTCAAAATAATTTCTGAAGCATATCATGATCTTCAGACTAAAATATTTGCACAGGCATCTATTAAAATTTTTTTAGACTATCCCACGTAGTAGCAATAAATTTTCATTTTGAAAATTGTTAATAGTTTATCTCAGTTAGCAACGTCATCTGTTGGTGAACTTTGTTTCTAACTTAAAAACCTAGTGAGAGAAAAGTCCTACTTTTCTAAAGATAATGCAGTAAGCCATACGTTTCTATCTACTTAAAAAAAATTCAATTGATTTTTACAAATCAACGATTATTTTTAGACAACCATAAAAAGAAATTGATTTTTGTTCTCCCATAAAATAAAGCAGTGATTTTTTTTTCTTTTTACTATTCTAATTCATTTCAGGAAGCAGTTTTGAGATGTTTAAAAAAATAAAATTGAAAACAGTTAATTAAAATAAAGATTTCTACAACTTTTTTCTCTTTGGCACAATAACTAAAAGATAAAAACAATGAGTAAGCAGTTATTAATTATTCGAGTTAATTCTTTCTGAACCAGAAAATGAACTAGGCTATTAAATTTGAAAAGATCAAAATTTAACATTTCTTGCATTTAACATTTAAGGTAAAGATATCATAGTGAATACATTACCATACTGCAGTGAAACTCAGAAATGCGATATTGGCGAGCCATTCATGCATCTTGACAATTTTGTCACCTTGAATTTTGAAATATATATTCAATTTGGAAAATTCAAGAAAAATATCACAAATATCATGAAGAAAAAGAACAAAGCAACCAATGTTATGACACCTGAAGAAACGAAAAAAAAATGGTAAGTAATAATATTGTTTCAAAGAAATATCCTTTAAAAATATATACTTTAAAAAAAAAAGAAAAAAAGAACTTTTCAAAACAGTTTTTACCAAAGAAATATTTTAGTTTAGTTTCTTTTAAAGTTCAAATCAATTAACAAATTTTTGACGATGTAAAAAAAAAATTTAGTTTAGCTCATGGCTTAATATTCCAAACATGATGGATTCAAAAACTATAATGGATTTCACGAAAATACGCGATAAAGTTGTACGCACTTTAAAAAGTAAGAACTAAAAATCGATTTGTAATTAACTGGGTATTAAATTATTAGAAAAAAAACTTTAATTGGCAAAAATTATAAGGTTTGCGAAATTCGAATTATTTAAATAGAACATTTAAAAAAGGTAAATTTGATTGCAAAATATATTAATTGAAAATATTATAAGACAATATAAATATATACACTACCGGTCAAAAGTTTGCGAAAATCTTGAAATCTACAAAGAAAAGGTCTAAATTTAAATGTTCATAGAACTGCGAAAAATCATTCAAATTGCATTAAAATTTGATATGTTCTAAAGTGAACCCTCTACAGTTAGTTACATATGATCAAATTATAATACTTTGTTTTTTGCGAACTGAATCCAGCTTTTCATCACGGATTGTTTATATGGTGAAAAAAAATTTTAAGTTTGAACACTTGCCAAACTTGCGAAAAAAAATTTCCGTACTTTCTGTTAATAGAAAATAGTTATTTGAACCGTTATATGTAAGCCCTCAAAATTTCAGATTGATTCGATTTTTTTTGACGAAGTTATAGAATTTTGAAAAACTTTTCTCGATTTTTGAGCATTCCACATATGCGGTCTTTTGGTCTACATCTTCTACCAAACACCTTTTTAATTTTAATGATTTCTATATTTTCAAATAATTAATATTTATTATAAAACATATAGTCTTATTCATTATGTTAATTATTAATGTTTATATTTATTGTTTATATTTATTGCTTTTACGTATTATTTTTGTTGTGATATTTTTACTTTACATTAAATTAAAATAAAAAGTTATAACAATAATTACATAAATAATTCTAAAAAAATAATAGCAAAAGTATAAAAAATTTACATTTTTACTAAACTATCTTATTTACAACAGGTCAAATATTTAACATATTCTTATTCGTATTTTGTAATTAAATAAATTAACATTTAATTCTTAGATTCCTCGAACCATACACCTTTTGCTTTTATTATAGCCTTACATATGCGTGGCTTTCGTTCTAACAAACCATCAAGTGATATAGAGTTCCAATCCTGTTGTAAAATGTTTCATAACTGATTTCAATTCGAAATATCAGAGCATCGCTTGGAAGAACAAACAAATTTTCGATGAAATGTGACATCCATGAGATATTGTTTTAATTATATTCATAATAAATTCTCTGTAATAACAATAATTACAATAAGAAATAAGAATATTTGTTTATAATCAATATTAATTATTTGAAAATATAGAAAGCATTAAAATTAAAAAGTTCTTTGGTAGAAGATGTATAGACCAAAAGACCGCGTATGTAGAATGCTCAAAAATCGAGAAAAGTACACATGTTTTTCAATATTCTATAACTTCGTCAAAAAAAATCAAATAGATCTGAAAATTTGAGGGCTTACCTAGAACGTTTCAAAAAACTTTTTTCTATTAGCAGAAAGTACAAAAAATTTTTTTTGCAAGTTTGGCAAGTGCTTGAACTTAACAACTTTTTTCACCATAAAAACAACCCATGATGAAAAGCTGGATTCAGTTCGCAAAAAACAAAGTATTGCAATTTGATCACATGTAACTAACTGTAGAGGGTTCACTTTAGAACATATCAAATTTTCATGAAATTTGAATGATTTTTCGCAGTTCTATGAACATTTGAACTTAGACCTTTTTTTTGTAGATTTAAAAATTTTCGCACACTTTTGACCGGTAGTGTAGTTGGGTTGAACGAAATTACCAAGTTGAACAGGAATATTATTTCGTGATCTTAAGAATTCTTGACTAAATAGGGATTTTTTTTAATCGATAGAAAATTTTATTAAAAACATACACTTAGCTTAAATATGATCAGCAATTCAAATAAACAAAATTAATTAAATTACGAACTTTACACAACCATACAATTTTTTTAAAGGCATGACTTATAGTAGAACTAATGGAATGATTAAATGAGAATAAATAACAAAAGTTTAAAGGCGGAACGTATTCTTAAAAATTTCGGCGGATCACTCTACTTTTTTGTTAAGTTTACACGATGTTTGAACACGCTCGATATTCTAGGAAGTTTTATTATTGAAATTGTACCTAAATTTTCTCGCAAATTTATTATACATAAGTTCTTTTTTCTTTTCTTTTTTTTTTTACATTTTATACATACATTTACATTACATTTACACACATTTACATTACATTACATTATACATTACATTTTATACATTTACATAGCCAAAACAAAGCCAACTAGCATATCAATATGGGTGTAAAAGAGTCGCCAACAAATTTATGAGAATTATTGCAACCATGCAACCGAAACATTTAGCAGTTGGAAATTTAGACTAAAAAGTTATAAATAGATTTTTTTTTTCGATTAGAGGCGACAGTGAATTAATAAGTCTGCATAATAATGAAATAAAAAGTATCCGTTACATTAATTTAGAAGAGAAGAAAAAAATATTTTATGTTCGTTTTAAAAGATTAAGTCTTTGATTTATTTTAAATATAATTCTCCTATTAATAAGCTTAAGTATTGAAAGATATTTTTAAAAGATAGGAAATAAATATGTAATGCCAATTGTGGCATCACAATCCATCTTTCTTGTTTTCTGCCCTGGGAAGGGTTTATTCGATTAACAAAACAATAATGAAGATAAACAAATTTGTGAAGGGTCCGTTTTTAAGTTACAATATTTTGTGAAGGCTCCGTTTTTATGAAGAGATATTTTGTGAAGGGTCCGCTAACGGACCCAAATTTCTTCTAAACAGACCCCTGGTTAAATTATTAAACATACAGGGTGTTCGGTGAAGACCACCCTTTATTTTTAAAATCCTTATTAAACATGAATTCGAAGCCGTTGATAGCTTCACCTATTTGGGGTCTAAGATTAACAACAAAAACGACACTACACAAGAAATACACACGAGAATCACGATGGCCAATAAGTGTTTTTATGGTCTAAGAAAGTATCTTAAGTCAAGCCTAATAAAAAGAAAAAAAACAAAAGTGTTACTCTATAAATGTCTTATAAGATCAGTGCTTACATACGCATGTGAGACCTGGACAATGACACGTGGAGATGAAAATATGGTAGCTAGATTTGAGAGAAAATTAATGCGAAGCATTTTTGGTGGAATAAGTAAAAACGGTACCTGGTTTAGAAGATCAAACACGGAACTTTACAAAGCATATAAAGAACCTTATGTCATTAAATTTATCAAAATTCAAAGGATTAAATGAGCAGGCCACATTATAAGAATGGAGGATAGAAAAGTTTTCTGTGCCAGGCCAACAGGTACAAGAAAAAGAGGACGACCAAACCTAAGATTTTTAGACTTCTTTGAAACCTACACATATAGAGACTATACCTTTGGACCTACAAATTATAGAGATATTAAACTATACTACACTATACCTTTGGACCTAAACTACACTATACCTTTGGACCTACAAATTATAGAGATATTAAACTGGAGAACCTTGGTTAAGGGAAGAATGTCTTGGCATAGGCTTGTTGAGAAGGCCAAGGCCCATCCTGGGCTGTCGTGCCAATGAGAAGAAGTATTAAACATGAAAGCGAAAGGAGCATACATATTCGGGGTCAAAAATTACTTTTTTAACCAGAAAGAACAAAAATTGTGAATCTGATAAATAACAGCAGGCACGGATAAAAAAAATTCTAGTAAAATTACTTCATGGTTTTTACATTTTTGGTAATAAAAAAAACTAATAATGGTTAATAAAACCAAAATATACGCTATCTAAAACAATCATTTGCTAATTTTTCTGCACATACGGTAACGGTTCACCGGAAAATTTGGTTTTTGAAATTATAGATCTTATTATCATACATTTAATGAAATATACACTGGTCGACAAAATTAAGAGATGGCAGACATTTTCCCAAATATCTCAAAAAATACTGAATATAAATAAATGAAATTTGGCATGGATATAACTTATTCCATGGTAATAAAGTATGCAAAACAAAAATGAAAGCGCCCTTCACTGGCAAGACCTATTGCCAATAAATCCAATGTAGTCTGAACTTAAGGANTTGAACTTAATGATCTTTCACCACTTGCCACGAAATACATGGTAGAGATAAAATCTGCTGAAGGTGCTGAATCCCAGCCGAGAAGAGACTGGACGACGAGTTTTAGAGAGCGCCACCTACAGAATTTCTAATGGGAGAGGACAGGCCTGTACTTTACGTTTGTGAGTGAAGATGGCAACGATGGTTGTAGCGTCCCGACAAGTAATTTGAGAAGCAGATGTGGGTCTGATAACGAGAGAGGTGGTGACCGGGGCTTAGGCCTCCGGTGTGTGTGTGGAAGAGTACGTTGTTCTGTTGATAGAAAAATTTGCCGGAATGGCAATCTCACTTAATCTTTTAATGTTCCCCTTTAATGAAATATCAGTTTTACAGATATTATTATAATTGTATTTTTTTATACCGTCCTTTTAAATTTTTTATTTTTGGATCACCTATTGAACCTTCATGTGTTTTCACGAAATAAAAGATTGTGTAAGTTACTTATATTTTTGTCGTTTCTCTTTTGCTGAATATATTGTTTTTTGATTTTTATTCTAGCTTCCTTATTCAAAATCTTAATTGTTCTTTTCCAGAGATAAAATGAACTAACCACTAATACGTCTTTAACACTGACCACCACGTGTGGAGGTGCATTTTATTCAGGGTTAACTTTAGTTTGATCAAGGGATCGTAAGATCTACTAATTTTATTTCAATTATTTAGTATGGTTAAATTTAATTAAATCAGTATTATTTTTTATATACTTGTTGTACCATAATTTTAATTTTAACATTAATATTTAAGCATCATTAATTGATGTACCTTAATAAATTCATTTTCCTAAATGTTATTTTTGGTACCTTAATATAATAGTTGAACCATATACCTTCAAACCCCAACATTTAATAGTAATAAAGTATGCAAAACAAAAATGAAAGCGCCCTTCACTGGCAAGACCTATTGTCAATAAATCCAATGTAATCTGAACTTAAGGATAAAAGATGACAATAAAAGTGAGGCTTGTACAGTGTGTGTTGCCTCTAGTACAGTGTATGGTCACCCCTGACAGACAAACAGCATGCACAACGAGTATGCATGCTGTTAAGAAGGGAGTTAAGGAGGCCTTGTGGAAGACCCTCCCATTCTTCCACCAGAGCAATTTTTAACTCCAGAATGGTTCTGGGGGGAGGTTGGCGCATCGCAATAGCTCTCCCAAGAGCATCCCAAGCATGTTCAATAGGATTCAGGTCAGGGGATTTGGCTGGCCAATCCATTCGTTGAATATCCTCGCTTTCCAGATACTCATCAACCATGAGAGCCCTATGTGGTCGCGCATTGTCGTCCATAAAAATGAACTCAGGGCCAACAGCGCCCCTGAAAAGACGCACATAGGGCTCTAGGACCTCCTGCCTGTACCTCTGGGCATTCACGAAACCATTGTCAAACACATGGAGCGGTGTGCGGGTATCTTGCATGTGCGAATGAATGTGCGAGAATGCTTTCCATCTCTTAATTTTGTCCACCAGTGTACAAAACTGAAAAGTAACTTTTACGGAATAAAAGCCGTTTATGTCACGCTCTAAGTTATCATGATTAAAATTATATTAAATTATTGATGTTACCATATTTACCAATGTTTAACATATTTTGTAAAATCATATTTGGTTGTTAATTTTAGCAAAAAATTGATAAAGCGCTTCGGTCAAAATTACCGAGCTCTTTCATGTTCTCGTAAATCCAGAAACATGGTAAAATTTACCATATTCTGGCACTTTTGATTATACTTTTTTTTTCAGTGTAGGAAGGCGTATATAAATAATGAGCAACAAGACAGGATTGTTTGCGGGAGGAAACAGAAAGTAGTTGAAAGAAATATCTTCAAGTTTCAGCCTCCAATTAAACCTGTTTTGATGTTAATTAAATCCTGTTCTATGATTTGTCAGAATTCGATAGCTTTTTCCTTGCTAGCAACACCCCCCCTTTCTTTTCTACTTGGATAAGCATTCTACGAATACATATTAAGTGTCTTCTTCACAACACAGAACAACTCCGAAATTTATAAAAACAAAAAAAAACAGTTCAAACTTAAAAAATAAGAATAAAATGTTTTACTCTGTTTCGTAAATTAAAAAGAGCATGTTAGTTTTTAAATTGTTTCAAAAATATTTATCTTGTCTTTGTGCAGTGCGCAAAAGGGGAAAAAAAACAACCATCCTAAATAACTTTTGATCTAATGATCGGCTCTTCACGTTCTGGGACTTAATGGCTCAAGGGGATAACCTCAAATATGCTAATTTATAAGTGCAGACGATGTTTGAAGTTACGAAATTAGACATAAATACGTACTTTCTCAGAATCAACATACCTTTTTTTCGACTGATTCGAATTTCCGACCCCTAAAATATAGAGGGTAGCCGCAATCTGGGAAATATGGTCCCAATAGTTTGGTCAGGAAAGAGCTCCAAAGTTTGGACAATTTAAGGTTAATATTATTTTTTGGGTAATTCGCTATATCTCGAGAACTTTTTAAGCGAACTAAAAAAATTTCACACTCGTTAAATAAAGTTCGTTTATCCAGAAATAATTTTTCATGCAAAAAAATAACTCTTAATAAATAAATATTATTTTTTATTATTTCATTTAATAACGGTCGAAAAAATATTGAATTGTAAGGTATGCAATTTCTTGCATCATTTTAAAGAATATAATTTTACATGGTAAAATATGAATAGTTCCTGAGAAATTTAATTTCAAAAAAAGTCAGATATTTAAAATTCGATTTCACAAGGACAGTTCGTCCGATTTCTCTCAACATTTTTGATTTACACAAAAACAAAATTAGCATTAAGGGAAACAAACTTTGGAGAACTCTCCTAACCAAAATATTGAGACGATATTTCTCAAATTGCTGCTACCTCCTATATTATGGAAGTCAGAAATCCGTATCCGCCGAAAATTTGGTATGTTTATTCAGAGAAAGTATGATTTGTGTCTGACTTTGTAACTTAAAATATCGTCTGCACTTATTAATAAGCATATTTTAGGTCACCCTTTGAGCCATTAAGATTCAGTTCTAGAATGTGAAGATCCTATCATTAGATTAAACGTTATTCAGGGTGGTCCGTTTTTTTGGCACACTGTGCATTTTGTACTTAGTTATACTAGAAATACTTGCCTCAGTGCAAATGAAAAGACTATAAGTGTTAGAGTAGATGCATGATGGATCATCATAATAATGGAGTCTTTTCTCCACGTATCCATAAATATTGTTGCATATATGGAATGCAGATAAAATCCACCCTGAGCCATATAAAACAGGTACATTTTAGTCGGTAGAGATTCAGTTAAATTCCAACCTAAAAACAAGTCAACCAACTATAAATAAATCAGAAATTGAATAAAATTGAATTAAAATATATAAATAAATATAACAAATTAATTTAGCACATAAAATGTATTCATTTCATCCATCGTATCCGTAAGGGTTATTTGAAATAGATTAGAAGTGTTAGAGAAACATTCTTTACTTACACATGTGAGTACCCGTCACCTCCTGGTGGTTGACACAGAAACTGGCTTGCAAGCTAATTTTTAAATAGTCTATCCAGGGCCGGATTAACCTATAGGCACACTAGGCACGNGTAAGCGTTACTTGAAATATTTTTGAAGTCTTAAAGAAACATCATTCTTTACTTACACATGTGAGTACCCGTCACCTCCTGGTGGTTGATACAGAAACTGGCTTGCAAGCTAATTCTTAAATAGTCTATCCAGGGCCGGATTAACCTATAGACACACTAGGCACGTGCCTAGGGCCTACGAAATTTAAGGGCCTGCGAAAAACTTGGGAGAAAAAAAATTTTTGACACAAATAATTTAACTTTAAAAACAACAAGTGTATTTTGCACAAACCAGACCAGGTGACCAGACTCATGTTTTCTTAAATAACCGTCAGCCATTTTAGATTTAATATCACCAAACAATGAATGCAAATCCAATTGTTGACTATAATTTATTATCCTGAAAAATATATATAAAAAACATTGGTCAATTGCTAAAATGACTCATTTGAAAAAACGTGACTAACATTTTATTAAAATAGTATTAAATCATTTTTTTTCTATTAGTAAACATTTAACCTACCTTGCAAATTTATTTATAAATAATTTCAAAAGATTTACTTTTGACAATGTTAATTTCCTTCACTTAGTTATCATAGTAGTATCATGAAAACTATGAAGCTATTTGTAGTATAAATATTTCTTGTAATTAATCTCACTATCAATTTCACTGTTTTCTTTGCTGGTTTGTTGTTGTATTGTTGACGTGAAGTGTTTACATAGTTATCGATCGAACTAATCATAATGGTATTATCGATATCAACTGCAATATCGGCAGTATGTCGGTATTGCAGATAAAGTTCGATAAACAAATTTGTAAATTAAAATCCATATAAATAAAAATGTTTAAAAAAATATGCAAGAAAATTTTAGCATATAATTTGAAAAGAGGGGAGGAGTGGGAGAAGAAGGGGAGGGCCCAAAAACGGCTATGCCTAGGGCCTACGAAAGGTATAATCCGGCTCTGGTTTATGCAGAAAAAATAAGTACGAAAAATGCGTGCTGCCAGAAACAGAGAGACAGACACCGACTCTTACTTGTTTGAGTCGACAAAAAGCAGGTCTTAAGTCCAAGTGTTTCTGCTGGGCACACACTGAGGAGGCAAGCGATAAGTAAGGAGACATGCGATAGGCAGATTCGGTACTTTAGAATTTGCATGCGCACATCAGCTCTGCGCATCCTAAAGCAAAAGTATAGGGATTCGCATTCTGTATGCTTCATTTTTACCACTTGCCTTCTCAGTGTGTAGCCTACTGCGCCTGCCTTAGAGTTGTGGAGGGTCTCTAATTAGGAATATGAAGTCAGTCCTCGGTCCCTACGTAGGCTGATCCAAGTGGTCACCCACCCGCTTAGTGACCGCAACCAGTGATGCTTGACTTCGGTGTTCTACTGGGAATCGTGCCTTTACGATCGAGACGTAATACATTTATAAATGCGTATATCGGTATTTTCAGGATTCATTTCGGGTTTTTATTGCCATTGAAAAACGAGTCTCTACTGAAATAAATTTGAAATTCTTAAGTTTGAACTATGAAGAGAATTGGGATTAGAAATTAAATATTAATTTCGAGAACATAGATAAAATACTGTATATATTTCAAGATAGCGTGCGTAAAAACATTTACTTATCGCGCATTATATGCCTAACAACCAAGCACTGTTACTTTTGTATATCTTTCAAAATTGATTTTCATTTTCTTTTTCTTTCCTTCCCGCATTTAAGGTTGGTTTTCGAAGGCTTCGTCGTCATATGAAATGATGCTTTTTTGCGAATAATATGCTATTTTAATAACTGCTGTAAGTTTGCGACAGTTACTCATGATTGTTAGGACAAGTTTAGCCTATCTAATACTAGCGTTGTCAATGCTTATTCTGAAAATGACGCAAAACGTTCGTATGTAGAAAAGCGTTTATTGCCTAATTTTTTATTATTTAAAAACTTACCCCAATGCTGCATTATCTGGGCTCATAAATATTTGTAAAAACTTAGAATGAGGCAGTGATTTTGTGAAGTGAAAGAATGTGAATTCTGTGAAGTGAAAATTAATATTACTAAATTTTAAAAAAAAGATGATTTAAGGGCAATTGCCGAGGAGTTAAAATTACCAATATCTGATAATGCTAAAATTTTAGAGTTAAGAAAGTTAATGCAAGAAACTGAGATTTATAAAACTGATAAAGAATCGTATCAGACTATAGTTGATTGTGCATTAGAGGAAATAAAAGAAAACGAAAATAAGCTTACGCGGGGTAGATTAGAAAACGAAAATAAACTAGAAATCGAGAAAATAAAATTGTTACAGTTAGAAAAAGAATTAGAAATAGCTAAATTACGTGAAATCGAAAGCGAATCTAGACTTTCAAGTTATGAAATTCAAACCATTTCAACCGAGTGTAATGTCGAAAGTGTATCGAAACCTCAACTATTCCAATACCTCTAAGAGCAGAGTCCTTTAATTTGTTTTCCCCGTCAATTGGAAAGGCGTTTAAAACCAAAAATGTTCCCGAAAAATTAAAACGCGAAATTTTTTTGAATATTCTTGGAGAAAAAGCGTGTAATTTAATGGTCTATCTTAGAGAAGAAGATCTGAGTGACTATCTGGTTTATCATAAACTAAAAGCTATTGTGTTGAAAAGATTTCAACCAACACCCTACGAATGTTTAAGTCACTTTAAAAGAGCACACAGATTACCTAATGAAAGTTATGTACAGTTTGCGTCTAGATTGAGTGCTAATTTCGAATATTATTGCTAATTGCGAAGTAAAATACTTTAAATCAGTTTGCGAATTAATCGTGTCAGATAAAATCATTGAGTAAATAGATATAGAATTAACTACGCATATCGGCATTAAGCAAGGAGAAACATGGTATAAAGCAAATGAAATAGGCCACGAGTGCGATATTTTCGTATCATCAAAAGGAAAAATTAAAGGGGAACAAGGTTTATTTCCTAAATATAAATCTAAATATGAACCACAACGTCATGATGGCAATAATCGAAAAAATTTTCATGTGTCAAAAAATACTTCTAATGTTTATCTGTCTTACGTCAAAAATGTTTTTGTTGTAATCCAAATGAACCCCACCCGTTGTATTTGGGCCCTGTTTTTAAATCTCTAAATGTTAACGAAAGAGTAGATACTGTAAAGGCTAATAATTTCTGTTATAAGTGTTAGCGCTCAAACTAGAACTCTTTCACCCAGGCACCAACTGTCAAAGGAACAGCTGATTCATCCTCGAATTCTCAAGAGCAGGTGTTCGTTAGGCAGGGAGGATCGGAAAATGCTGCTTTCCCCCCCAAATTGAGAATGAAAGAAATTCGTCAGCTGTGGCTACGAGCTTCTTACAAAACAAAACTAAGACAATTCTATTGTGTACCGCGCCATACATGAAATTAGATGGGGGGGGGGGAGTGAGTCGCATTTCATAACAAAAGATTATGCGGATAGATTACAGTTGAAAAATGAGGAAATAAATTTACTTGTATCTTGTTTAAATGATTCGTCAATGACGATTAATGGGTGTGTTTACAATTTCAATAAATAACAAGAATATGAGTTTTAAAAATGAGCTAAATTTGTTAGTCGTAAAGAAAATAACTGATTTAATTCCATCGAGAAAAATTAATATTTCAATTGATTTACCTAACGAAATAAAGCTAGCTGATCACACATTTAATATTCCCGATAAAATTGATATTTTATTAGGCACGGAAATATTTTATGAATTACTTAGACTAGGTCAAAATTATATTGGAAATTCTCGAATACTTTTGCAAAATACAGTGTTCGGATATGTCGCTAGCGGAAATGTAAATGAAATGAGGGATAACAGAATTCATTGTGGGTTAATACGAGGTAGTGATTTAAATACTGCATTAAAGAGTTTTCGTGAGTTAGAATTTATTGGTGTCGTGGAGGAGTGTATTAGTAGTGAGGAGGATATAAATTTGAAAATGTTTAAGGAAAGAGTATGTTTTAAAAATGGTAGGTATGAGGTATGTTGTTAAATGGTAGGTATGTTAAAAATGGTAGGAACTTCCGTAGTGAGTTGAGTGATAATCTCAATTTAGCGAAAAAATGACTCGGAAGTCCTATGAGGAAAATGCAAGAGTAATCAAGTGTTATATTCTAAGTATCGTAAGGTTTTAAAGGATAACCTAGATGAGGGAATAATTGAGAAGGCAACAAGTCCCTTTATTTCCGCAAATAACGCAGTGTTTTATCTTCCTCACCAAGTGATAATAAAAAATGAATCTCTTGCAACTAAACTACGAATAATGTTCGACGCTAGTGCACACGAAGTAGGACAGTTGTCATTGAATGACTGTTTATATCAAGGAGTCAATTTGAGTCCGAACATTTTTGACTTGCTAATATCTTTTCATCAGTACAAAATAGCTGTTTTAGCTGACATTGAAAAAACCTTTTTTTGCAACTTTCTTTGGCTCTAAAAGATAAAGACGTTGTTAGATTCCTTGTGGCTGGTGATGGAAACGATGTGCAAGTATTCCGATTCAATAGAGTTCTATTTGGAGTAAACACATCTTCGCTTCTATTAGCGGCAACTATAAAGATTCATATAGAGAAATATGCAGAACAATATTCCAAAACTGTACTGACAAACTCAATGAAATTTTCTGTTTGAACGATCTCATTTCTGGTGAAGATACCGTAGAATCATCTTTTGACCTGTCAAAGACTGCTGCAAAAATTATGAGTGATGCAGGAATGAACTTGCGAAAATGGATTACAAATGACTGGGATTTACCATAAGATTTAAAATTTTGTTTCAAGAAATTTGGCAACGAAAATTAGACTGGGGCGAAGAGTTATTGCCAGATGTTACTGAGAAATTTGAACAAGGGTGTTCAGAAGTGTATTATTGTTTGGAAATAAGCCCTGTCTGAAAGTTTTTGCCTTTAACACGGAATTTCATAACCATAAATTATTAAAATACTGCTTTTCGCTTATTTCGATCTAAAATAATGCATTTAAAAATAGGAAAATATGTTCAATAAAAATTACGCGTCAAAGTGTTTGCGTGGAAAGTAATCGAATCATTTTTTTTTCTGATTACATTATGTAATTGACATCAAAGAGCAGTTAGACTCAAGAAAAATTCTTTTTAAAATTTTTTTTGCTTTTTTTTCCATTCAGATTGCAGTGTGAAAAACAGAGAGAGAGAGAGAGAGAGAGAGAGAGAAAGAGCAATGCAGTTTAGGCAGCATTAGAGAACTGCATTTAATTTCTCTCTATAAAGGGAATTAAATATTTAAAATAAAATTAATCATATGTCCAAAACTGAAATATTTAAAAATACATTGAAGTAAGTTTAGGACTATAGTGTGGAAATTCAATAAAATGTGTAAAAAAATTCTTTATCTTACCAGTCCAGACGGAACTTGGTTTGTGAAAAAAATCATAATCACCGCTTAATATAAGAATGTAGCAGTTGACGCTCCAAGCAGTCAAGCAGTAAAAAAATTTCCAGACACTCTCTGGCATTTTTGATTGGTTGGATGGAGTGAGGACATAATGTCGTCCAAGAGGCTAAAATAAAAGATTTTGAACAAAATTTCAATAAAACATAGTTGGTTATAAATTATTCTGCAAAAATCTAAATGTAAGTACTGAATTTCAATTTTACATTGTTCGCTTTCAGCTATTTTAATAAATCTTCTTTAATTTCTATTCTTAATATCAAAAACTTTCATTTACAGAGCTGTGTAAATATTTAACAATGTAATACTTTTTTTTTCATTTAAAAAGAAAAAAATTAATAAAAAATAAATGTTTGGAATAAAAAAATAAGAGCACATGAGTTATCATTTTATTTTAAATCAAAGTAACATGAATGCAGCACACCTTTTAAAATTATATTATGAAATGTATTCATAATATCGAAAAATATCATTTTATTTTTGAGTAACATGAGTATTACACGCCTTTCGAAATAATAGTATTAAATGTATTCATAATAATTAATAAATTAATCGTATCTAAAACTATAATTTTATTTTAAATCAAAGTAACGTGTGCGTTACACCCCTTTCAAAACAATAGTATGAAATGCATTCATAATAATTAATAAAAAATAGTATCTTAAACTATCATTCTATTTTAAAGTAGCATGAGTATTACAAGCCTTTCAAAATAATAGTATGAAATGTATTCATAATACTTCATAAAAAAAACTAATAGTATCTAAACTATGATTTTCTTTTTACATTAAAAATCGTAAGGGCCACTGCCGCTGTTTTGGGTGCATAATTGAACTTTAACAAATGTGTCTGTGGGCTTCTGTGCAAAATATATTAACTTAAAAACTTGAAAATACTAAGGTGTGTAGGAAAATACAAAGGAGCTATGATTAAATAAAAAATTTAAACATTAAATCAATAGTTTGATAATTATCAACTGTTAAACTTGTTGGAAAAAAGTACAATGCGAACAGCTCTACAGAAGATACCTTATTTCAACTCTGTACTATGAAATGAAACTACAGAGTTGAAATGCGGTATGCTGAAAATGCCATCTTTGTATACGAACGTAAAACAGAGTTTTATTCCAAATTTTAATTTCTTAAAAAAAAACATTACTATTTTAATTTCTTTCTTTGCGAATTTTTTCTTACAATTTTTTATTTTGAATTACGTTAAGTTTTATTTTGCACTCAAACACAAACACTATGACATTTAAAAACTTGAATGTACCACAGTACGTAGAAAAATGGACAAAATATTTGATCGAATGAAAAATTGTTTGTTTCAATTATTAGTTCGAGAATTACTAATTATTAAACTTGTAGTAAAAAGAAAAAAAAATACAATGCTGGTCGATTGACTGCCTGCACTGAAATGCAATTGGATACCTGCAAGTGACGTAGTGTGGGACGGGAATCTCAAACCAGATTGGCTGTTGAAACGTGGCATTTGTTTATGTTTGCAATGGTTCTTTCCATTCTATTTCGAGTAAGACAAGCCTGTCAAGTAACAATCCTCTTAAGTTACACATTCTATATTCTTACACAAAGATTCTTTCACAAAAATTTCAATTCTTTCACTATATATTTCTTTCTTAACACAAAGACAGGTATGAAGCCATGTAGAGCGCAAACAAACTAATTATATTTCGAAGTTGCCACGGTACACAAAACAAAAATATATCGTGGTGTCTAACAAAATTAAAAGGCATTAACAAATAATAAATCTAGTTTAAGTAAAAGATGTAGACGAGAAATAATTATGTTTCAACGAATTCGATATGCGATACGGCACTTTATGTAATTAACTTCATGTTAATTATCATTCCAACTTATATGGGGAAACTTAGCTCAACTTCAACACGCCATTTTGCTTATAAACGATCAGTTGGAGCTATCGTCTTAGATCAAATGTGTGGGTGTTCCTGATTTTCTTTTTGAAGTACAAGTACCCAAGGCTAAAGAGAATCGAAGTATACCAGGCATAGTACCCAAGGCTAGTTCATTCCGCTCTTAGAGCTGAAGCTACGATTTCTCTCCTCGTGACGTCACTGTATACACAGATCTCTGAGATCGCTAGCAAAGATATTGTGATAACTTTGCATCTTTCTCTCTGTAAAAATAAGTTAGACTTTTTCTGGTTATTAGATTTCAAACTTTACATAATTAACATATTATTTCCGTTCATAAACATAGTTCAAAAAAACTTTCTTGGCCATTATATTAAAAAAATACCATTTTAAACTTATAAAAATATTTTACTAGTTGGCGAAAATGGCACTATAAGTACTTTATTTTGAGAAGATCAGTTTTAAGAAAAGCATATATCGACATTTTTTTATCTACATAATCTTTGATAACTATAAGTTGTGTTAAATTTAGAATCCTGATTTTAAAATATGCCGTTTATAGAAATTTGTTCATACTTAATCATTAGGAAACATCAACCTTAAACGCTAATTACTGAAACAAAATAATAATTTAGGTTCATAATGATATTTGAAATTTTACAATTGTTTATAGATATTTAATCTTATGAGAATATAATTAAAAAAAATCATAAATATTTAGAATAACTACATTAAAAAATATGTTATGAAATTAGGAGAATTTTAACAATATGCTATATATTTTATTTATACTTTTTATTTACGCTTTGATTTTCTTTGACTTTATCCATTTTTAATTTTTTCGCCTGCCTTTCTTTTTGAAGTAATGAGGCGGTTTCTGTTTAGATGGTGAATTTTTATAAAAGTTCTTAACGATAGAATAAACGTATTGCTGTTTTATATTAACTGTGTCATTTCGTTGAATCCATTATTTACATAGTTGTTCATTTAAATTTAGGGAACACGAGGAAAATTATATTTTTTCCTTTTGTGTTTCTNTTTAAAAAATAGTTGTTCATTTAAATTTAGGGAACACGAGGAAAATTATATTTTTTCCTTTTGTGTTTCTATCAGAATTTTTTGCAAGTTGCAATCGCGCAAACTGGCATTTCATTAATAGTTTTAAATTTTCGCAAATTCACTGCAATAAACGGTGGAAAATCATTTTATAAAACAACAAATGTCTTGGAATATGTCGCAAAAAGGAATGCTCCAATATTAGTTAGAGCTAGTTAGATCGAACGCTCCGTTCTTGAAGAAAAGTGCAAGCTCCGCGCCACGGTGACGTCATTGGAGAAAATCGGAGGTTTGGCGAGGCGAGAGTTTCTTCAAAGGAGTGAACCAGCCCTTTTATTCTCTTTAGCCCTGACAAGTACCCAATTAAAGAGTTGCAATTTGACTAGTTAATAGGATCATTTTGAATTACAAAATCAACGAGAAATTTTTTTTCAGAAAACCAATGAATTGCTCAGTTAAATTCAAATTAAATTAATTAGACGTTATTTAGAATCGATTAGAAGTTCAATTAAATTCAGAAGTCCTAATAAATTTCAGAAGTCAATTTTAATGCAGTTTATTTTTTTGCATTTTTTCCCTATAAATAATAATTAGTCATCCGTTGTTGTAGAAAAATTTCTCTCTTTTATGATTTTCATTTGAAGGTCAAACTCGTGCTTGACCTTCTCTCTCGCTGTTTTCATTTTATAAGCTCGTGTATGACCAGATGTCAAAAGTAACAAAAATATGAATGAAAAAAAAAGAGAAAGATGGATTAGATTTTTCCAGATATAAATCTAAATGTTTACACAGAAATTTTTAAAATACAAAAACTGAAAAGAGATAAAAGCTATTTCCAATGTGAACTGTTATATGATAAAAGGTTATCGTTTATATTGTTAACAAGCATAATAGAATAATTTCTAAGTTATTACTCTTCTTACTGTATCAAACATTCTGTATTCCTAAGTTTATTTTATTTTCAATTGCGGTTATTTATTTTTCAAATCCGGGTATCCTTTATTTCATCACGTTTTACACCTTAACGACATGCGCTTATATAAAAATAACTTTTTATAATTTTATAAGGAAAAAAAACAATGATGAATGAGTAGCAACCACCGGGATTGGTGAGCGGAGCGAACAGGAGCTGGAGTTTTCTAACATTTTAAATCAATGTAGCATGACTGTTGAAGGCTTTTCAAATTAATATGAAATATATTCATAATGGTTACACAACCTATGTATACAAAAATGAATGGGTGTGTGTCCTTTATAGATAAAATGTACTTGTTCCATGGATTCAGATTATTAGAAATCAAAACAGGACGGGGGTACCCGTAATTTCACTATTCTGAGGAACTAATGGCACGAAATAAAATATTTTTGTCTTCTATTATAAAATTGCTTAAACTACGTTTAGCACTTTTGCGTAGTTTGAATTTGGACAAACTTTTACATCATTTTAATCGACGTAGTTTTAAATCAAAATAAGAAATATGAAGAGCCGATTAGTTCTTGAGAGGTAAAAATTTAAAAATACGACCTCCTTGAGGTGGCGAAATAAGCAAAATTTGAAAATTTAATTAAGGAGGTCCAATCTTTTAATCGCTGTCATACCTGAACTACAAGCTAACCGTAGGAGGTTTTCGTGGTTTTTCACTCCATATAAGGCAAATGTGGGTTAGTTACATCAAAACAGTCCTCCACGAAGGCAAATGTCTCCCAATACTTAATCCAGGAGTTTCCAGGTAGAACATTAGTAATCATTAATCCGAAAATTTGATCGGCTGTTCAACAGCGGTTATAAAATAAAATTGCAGCTACCTGAGCAGTGGTGGCGCAGAGAATAGAGCGTTCGCCTTCAAATAAAGTGAACCGGGTTGGAATTCCAGCGATATTTTCGTTGATGCGAATTCCGCACCCGGCTCGCACCTATTACAATGGTAGACGAATCATGGGTTAGAGTCCCCCTGCCTTCAGGCTAATCGTGGGAGGTGTTTCGTGATATTCCTCTCCATGTAACGGAAATGCGGGTTAGTTCCATCCAAAAAGTCATCCACGAAGGCAAATTTCTACAATTACATGATCCATGAGTTCTTTTGTCTTCTGGAATGGGCTCAAAATTACAAAGCTGTGGAGTTGAACAGTAGTAGTCATAAAAATGTTCCCGGATGCCCCCTTGCTGGGGCGGGGCGTGGTTAGTTATCAGTAGTCGTAAGCTCAAAATTGGGTCGGCTGCTTAGTGACTGTTATAAAATAAAATAAAATTGCCGCTATTCCAATATTGTGTGCGCCAATAATCCAAATCTGTAGATCAAAGGTATGTTAAGAGAAAGTACGATTTTGTGTCTGTTTTGTAACTGAAATTATAATTTGCTTTAATTGCTCAGCATAAAGTTATGACCTCGAGCCAATAAGATTGTGTACAAGTACGTGAGAATCCGATCATTGCATGGAAAGGTATTCAGAGCACGACCCCCTCTCTTTTTTAAATTATACTTTTGTGTTGTATTAGATTATAAAAAATTTTAAATTTTTTAGGGTATTTTTACAGTTGACAGATTTAAAATAATTGTATCAAAATATTCTATGAATCAAAGGAATAGAACATCATTCATAGACTTTATAAAACAAAGTGATATAAATACAATGCCCTTATTTTTAATTCTTGTGTGCTTTAATTATTTTTTAAATGTGTATTAACGGAAAAATAATCTTTACAAAAATATATTTTCTTAGAAGAGCTGTTTTGTATCTTGTTAAAATAATGAGACATATATAAGATGAACAAATTTAAACATTTTTATTCTTTTCATAACGAATAAATTGATATTATAAAAATATTTTTCTAACTAACGAATCGAAACAAATACAGGTGTTAGAAATTCAAATACATCTCCTATTATTATATTCATTGTGTAGATAGATTTAATATTTCCAGTTGTAACGAAACGACGATTAGAAATCCAAAAGCGACTAATTTCCAATAAATTGGTGGGTAATCTTTTCGAAGAAAACCTGTATCATTATCCTTAGTGAAAATGCTTCATAAAAACACACAACTGTATTCTTTAATTTTTTAAATATTTGTTTTATTTTTTTATCCAGAGTTTGGAAATGGAATAACATGTATATAAGGCATGGAATTTTTCCGCTCGAATAGATTCATAAAACTCAGAACTCTAATTTTAATTCACCATTTAAAAGCGTCAATTTGAAAGTAAAGTGCGTTTTTCATTAGAAAATTTAAAACGGTGATTGAAAAAGTTTATTAATTGATTCAAATTTGCTTAACCATGAGTCAAAGTCAATTATTTATTCACCCACACAAAATATATTAGGATCATCGAAAATAAAAGCAATAAATTGTTATCCTAACTAAACAAAAACATAGAAACATTCTTCTGAAACAAGTTTCCTCCCGCGATAAAAATATTTTTTTGTTTATTACATTTGTCTTCCTGTTCTATCAGATTTAAAAAGCGTTTTAGTTTTTTCCTCGATTAAATATAATTTTACCACCATCAATATGCATAATTCTTTCTTTTTTTTTTATTGATTCAAGAAAATACACATTAAGAACTGTCTTTACGAACACCCTGTATATTATGCTAAATAATTTGAAATGTAACCGAAGTATAAATATTTTGTCAATGATTAAAATCAATTTTTTATTTATTCTCTCAGATATTTAATTTGGTTTAATAAAATAAAAATATAGTGTATAAAAATTGTTTTAATTTAAAAAAAAAAGAATATTTTACAATAGGATATTTTTGAGGTAAGAACATTTTCCGTTCACTCAGAATTATAAAACTTGCAGCCCAATACAAATTCAATTCATGATTAAAAAATACGATATAAAATATTTAATCACTCATTATGGAAAATAATTTTTTAAATGTCCATAGGCCTAATATTTAAAAAAATTGAATCATTGGTTCAGAGCTTATTCATTCAATTAGAAAATTTAATTCTTTAATCCAAAATAATAGTATTTTCTAGTTATTGTCTTGTCTGAATAAAAAAGAAAATTAACGCAGGAAGGACACAAAGCTTGTGTTGATTTATGAAATTGAATTTAATCTAAGCTCAATACATAATGTAAAATAAAATTATGTTTTAAGTCATTGTGATGTCAGAGTGGAGTTTTGAATAACAATTTTCAATAATTTGAATTAATTTTCAATGGAAGAACAGTAAAAGATTCAATGGACAAAGTCAATATTATGCCTAAGTAGAAAATGTGCTAAGCACATCAAAGACAGCAGTAACTTATAGTTATCTTGATTAAAATTGACAATGCTGACAAAAATTGACAATGGAAATGACATTTTGGGAAACAGATTTTTACCTCACTTGCAAGGCTAAGAAACTCTGCTCAATCTAAAATAAATGTATAAGTTAACAATTAACGTAACTTAAAAATCATGGTTTTAAAAAATTAACACTTATTGTAATATATTCTTAATATCTTGACTGAACAAAAACAAATTTAACTGTGTAAAGGACCTTTAAGGCGTAAAATTTTTCCACTCGTCAGATTAAAAAATCTATCAGAACTACTCATCAATGATTTTTTTGCAAAACATGATTTCATAATGCTTTAAAAAATTCATAACAATCAAATAAGAATAAATGAATAACAAATATTTAATAACTTAAATTGCTATTAATAATTGATATAATTAAATGCTTTGATGTGTTAAGTACATCAATGTCACTAATTACGTATAGTTGTCTTAATTAAATAAAAAAAATTAACAATGGAAATAAAATTTTTGAAACATAGATTTTTCTTTCATTTTCAGGTTTTAAAAACTGTTTAATCCGAAATGAATACGTAAGTTAAAAATTTATTTAATTTGTGAGATATTGTTTTATAAAATTAGTATTTATTGTGATATATTTTTAATATCTTGACTAAGAAAAAAGAAAATTAACTCAGGAAAGAACCTTTATTATCAGGCGTAAAATTTTTCCGCTCGTGCAGACTTAACCTATCAGCTTTATGCGAAAACAATAATTAATTTGCAAAACATAAATTTGTAATGCTTTAAAAAATTCATAATAATCAAATAAGAATAACTGAATACGTAGTTCTTAACAAATAATATTTAATAACATAAACTAACTGAAAGAAAAGGACAATACTAATTTCCATGGTCAAAGGCAATCATAAATGTACACTAGAATTAGTGAGTCCGCCAACAATAAATAATCGCGTCGACTACTTTTTTTTCTGTTATTCATTTGAAGTGATCAATTCATTCCATTGAAATAAATATTGCAATAATCACATGACTCATATTTTCTTTTTAAAAAAAACTAGCCTTTAATTATTGTAGAAACAAAAAAATTTATATAAAGTTATTACATACCTTCAAAATCCTTTCTGTAATTACCTTCCTCGAAAAAGTCCATCCTATAGCAGAAACAATAACAAAAAGTATATCCGCTCGACCGAAATTGTAAACAGGTTGCGCAACAGGTGTGGAAATAAAATCTGCATTTTCCTGGAAGCGTTTCTTCAAATATTCTCGCACAGCTCTGAATAGTTCCAAATACGTTGGAAATTCTTCCCACTCCCCTGTACTCATGATTCGCAAGAAATTATTCAAAATTTAACGATGTGTAACAGGAGAATGAAAACAAGTGTCGCCACATCACAAAGAACTCATCTTTTCTTCTTGTGATTCAACGGCTTATCTTTACCTTAATAAAAAAAGAAGAAAAAACACGAGAGAGACATAAAATTACTTTTCCTGTCTATTTTTGGAATAATTTATAGAGACCACGCTTTCAAATATTAATGGGTTTACATATTTAGACGTGTCTTCTGGCAATTTTGTGTTTGTACGGCTTGCTTGTAAATACTGAGGTTTTTCAGGAACATCGTGGTATAAATCTGATATCCTCTCCATAGTTCTTTATCTTATTCCTTCGGCTACTCTAGTTATTAGTTGGATTACTAGGTTAGTTACTAGGATTACAAATACTAGGATTACATTATACAGCAATACACATTATATTATATAGTATACAGTGGCGTACGCAGAATTGTTTCAAGGGGGGTGTTCATAATTTTCTGAAGCTACTAAAAGAAATTCGAGTATGTAATAAAGCACTATTATTTCCCTAATTTAGACAGCTAGACAGTTTTGACTTTTTATTTAGACAACATTGTTTAGTTAAATTTTGATTTGATTTTTTAAGTTTAAGAACATGGTGTAATATCTTCTCGCATGTAGTATCTTCTGAAAAAAGTCCAATGTCATATGGGTGGGAAGTAACACTTTGAGGGCCACTTTCACATTCATCAGATTCATCAGATTTGTTATGCTAGAAACGTTTTCTTCAACGGAAGTATCACATTTCTGTACAACAGAAAAACTTACATTGTACTCCGTTCCCCCTTTTATATAATTTTTCACCGCATCTCCAAAATTCTCGAACTGTCTCAAAGACGACAGAACGTCTAACATTCCAGAATCATCGCGTTAAGACCTCGCGAATGACAGTCTCGAAAACTATCGCGACTGGCAGAACAGAAAGGAACCAGTCCATAACAGTATCACGTGAATTTAGTTTCAAAAGTACAACCCTATTGAGAAATACCGTGAGAAAAAGAGGTAGGCATAAGGCAAATAAAAATATATAGTCTTAAAAAATAATACCCGCATAACTTCTACTAAAATTTTTATTTTTGCCACTTTGTCTGAGCTCAAGGGGGGTGTTCAAACCCCTAAACCCCTCCCTTGCGTACGCCACTGATAGTATATACTAGGTTACTAATAGTAACCTAGTATTTCCTTTATGAAATAATTTACATGACAAAGTTCAAGTTATCTGGAATGTCAATTTATCCGAGGGTACTGCGTTTTTTAAATGAATCAAATATGATGTTTGGCAGTTCCACAATCAAGCCAATGATTTGCAGAGGTTTCTGCATAGAAATCTGAAAGGGGTTTTCCATTTAGGTAGATGTTCATAATTGCGTTAAACGCTTCTTGTTTAAGACCAGTACGTAATGTGTTTTTTTTGTAAGTTCATTGCTAAAAAGCCTCTTTCAACGGCTGCAGTACTCCCAGAACGAGAAAACATCAATTCCACCATGAACAGTGTGTTGTTGTATTTCTAGATCAGAGGGTCATTTTAGAAGTGAGGCGCTAGACTCTTGTAAGATAACAAAAATTGAAAATGTATCACGAACATTAACAGGAAAATGGCCGTCCGCGCGGACGTCGGATTCTAGAAATTTGTTGTTCGCGGGATATTTTTGACCGCCGAGGACGGGCGGACGGGCTGTTTTTCGAGCCCTGGTTCGATCCTCGATTCCGCTAAAACTGACCGAGTACATGCGATATACGTACGTGCTCGTAAAATCTATGGAATCGAAATTCATGTGGTAGTACACTTAGCAGTACCTTGGGTACAGTGATCTGGAGAAAATTTCTTTCCCTTTCAGATGTATGTCTAAATTAAGGAAATGGCTTCACAAATGAGATCCCCTCTGCAGAGAATCAAAATTGTGATGGCATGTCTTTGGATCATCCTCAGGGATGTTTCCCAGACAGTCTCCAGTATCTCGTTGTGCAGCTCTAGTGAGACATAAATACTCGCCAGTTAATAATTAAATAAAGTTTTCAATTAATAAATTTTTAAGTATGCACCAGTAGGTGAGATTGGGAAATAATGGATTCAAACTTTTGTTTGATCAAAGATCTGATTTGTAAATGCGAAAAATGGATCCTTCTGGCCGAGCGATCTTGCTGTTCCAACTAGGGTATTATGACGAGTAGGTAGCGGGTTCGAATCTTGCCGTACTTTGTCATGCCCTTCTCTTGCCTGAGCCATCTACTCTTCAACTTGACACAGGTTTTTACAAGCCGAGCTTTGCAATGAGTACACAAACCTGTATATGTGTAAGTGACAATTATGTTGTCGTCGTTGTAGTTCATTTACGTCGCACTGGGGATGTATTCTTTGTGATATCTTTCTCTGTATTGTGCTATCTGTCCTTCTACTTGACAAAGGTTTATAAGCCTGAATTGAGCACACAAGCCTGCAAATGTATGTTCTGTCAACGAATAAAACGTCGCACTAGAGCTGCACAATGGGCTATTGGCAACGGTCTGAGAAACATCCCTGAGGATGATCCGAAGACATGCCATCACAATTTTGAGGTCCCGCAGTGGACTGATAGTTAAGACACGGTTCCCAGCAGATCACCAAAGTCAAGCATCACTGGCTACGGTCAGTGTGCGGGTGGGTGACCACTTGGATCAGTCTGCGTAGGGACCGAGGTTGTGCGGTATTGGTCCTCGTTAAACTGTGCTACCGTAAAGTGCTCGACTTCGCTCGCACGTCGTCGGGCTACCGAAGCGGGGTTGCCATCCCCTTCGCAGAGGATCAAAATTGTGATGGCATGTCGTCGGATCATCCTCCGGGATGTTTCCCAATAGCCCATTGTGCAGCTCTAGTGCGACGTAAATTAACAACAACACAATTTTGAGCCTCTGTAGAGGGGATGGCACCCCCGCTGTGGTATCCCGACGACCTGCACGCGAAGTCGAGCACTTTACGGTAGAACAGTTTAACGAGGACCAATACCGCACACCCTCGGTCCCTACGCAGACTGATCCAAGTGGTCACCCACCCACGCGCTTACCTCAGCCAGTGATGCTTGACTTCGATGATCTGCTGGGAACCGTGTCTTAACGATCAATCCACTGCGGGACGCTTCATTTTGCAATTAAATGCTGTGAAAGCCGAATGTCTTTCCGGAGGCGAATAAGCATATCATACCGCGGATTGGAAACAGTTGGCGAAATTTTCTATTGGCGTTAAAGGAGCGTTCTCGACAATCGCCAAACAGCTGTGCGCTTATGTTTCTGTTTTGTTTCCGGTATCACGTATCTATCATTCACCAAGTTAGATATGGGGGCGACATTTCCTAGTTTCAATTAAGCGGATCTTCATTAAATTCTTCTGCATTAAATGAAATATAAAGCGTATTTTTTGTTATAGCGCCTACATAATCGTTTGTATCTGTTAACTAAATTGTGTTTATAAGGTCGTAATAAAACTAAGATAAAATAAAATAAATATTATTACCTCCATGACCACTTCTATATAACTTTATGTATTTCTAGTAGTGAACTTACTAAATGTATTTCTAACTAAATGTATTTCTAGTAGTGAACTTCTTTTCCTACTCACTCACTAATTAAAATTAATAATTTCACAATAACTTTTAGCTTAAAGAATCGATTTAAGAAAGTCTCTCGCAAGAGTAGATAGAATATCGAAACAGCGAAATAAAATATTTTTTTCGAATAACTTCACTTTTTATTGACTGAAAAACAGGGATTTTTTTTATTTAAACTAAAATACATTAAATGATGAAATTTTTTCAGTTATTCTCAGCGAAAATATGTTTATAGCTTTTTTATTAAATTAAATGCGTTTTCTTATTAAATTAAATATGATTTTTTTTATAAAATTAAGAGTTGCATTTCATTTTTGAATGAAAACAAAGTTACTAAAAGGTATAAAGAATTCGAAGTTTAGGTATAAAGAATTCCAATAGAAGAAAGGTATAAAGAATTCCAATTTTAAAAATTTAATGGTCAATTTAAAAAATATAAAATAAGAACAAAATCTACGCACACAATAAATAGTAAAATCATGAACTAAAGTGCTATATAAATGAAATTTGATATACGAATATAAAAAAAGCAATTTTAACAGTACATAAATACACAGTTTTAAATGTATTAAATGAGTTCATGCAAACTTTAAACTTACCTCTTTAGAAATAAATTTATTTCTTTTTCTTTTCTTGTTTTTGTCCCAAAGAAACATTTTATTAAGAATGGGAATATCACGATTTATGTTTAAAAAAAGACTGTTGCAAATAATTTTAATTAGTCTTGTGGNTCGCAGTGGTGGTTACGCCACAGTCTCAATTAAAGTTAAATTTTAATTTCAAAACGTGAACAAAATAAAAGTTAACAAAAAATTTATATCTGAATAAAAAATAGTTAATTTAAATGAGCTAAAAACAGGAATTTGACAGAGAGTATTAGAACACATTTGTCTCTTGATAGAACGACCAAAGTAAATGTCAACAGGAGTCCTCCTTTTGGATCCCTTAAACCCATGAATCTGTTTTCCTAGAACAACTAGATCAGGGGGGAGCAACCTTTTTTATCAACGGGCCAATTAAAATTTTAAAATTTTTTGGCGGGCTGCACATAAAGTAACACTTATTAATAATTTACAAAACTTCATTTATAATAAACATTAGAATTAAAAAATATAAAAAAAAGTAAAGATTTCACATACAAATTTTAATGCAGGATAAAAACAAACAAGAAAAGAACAATAAAACTAATTTACTTGAAATTTTTAATGAGAAATTTGGCACTGTTTTTACGATACAAGCTGATCATTATCAGCCGGAATTGATGAGGTACGCTACTTACTAACACGTACGCTACTTTCTAATCGTGCACCACTCAGTCTTGATTGGTGGTCTTTTATTAATAATTTCATGATTGAAAATAATTGTTCGCAAACATACGTACTTCCGAACAGAGACATCATTTGCTTTGCATTTTTCGTCAAAAGCGGAAATTTCTCAGGACTCACACACGATTTATAAAAATTTTCGATTTTTACTGAGAAAAATACATTTTTTAAATCGGTATTATTCTGCATGTCAATCACTTCCATTTGAAAGTCTTCGGGAACTGTATCCACATCGATATTAAATGGCGAGGAAAACATTTTCATGGAAACCGCTGTATTCTCAGCTTTGAACATTTGGAATCGTAATTGAAATTCTTTGATTAAAATGCCTATATATTGTACGTATTTTTGAGAAGTAGTAACGTTTTCTTTTTCTAAATGTGGAAAGTGAGACACATTATTTTGCAAAAGATGTTGTTTCCACAATTTTAATTTGCGCTCAAAGCCCTGAATTTTATCATACAAATTGTGAATAAACTGTCCTTTGCCTTGAAATTCCACATTAAGATCATTGAGATGCTGAGTCATGTCGATAAGAAACCCAAAATCGCACATTCATTCTTTATTACCAAAATGAGGAAAGGCATATCCCTTCATATCCACGATTCCCTTCATATTCATTTTAGCATTGCACCTCTACTAAGCCAACGTACTTCGGTATTAAAAACCACGTCGCCATATTCAGTTTCTAAATCTTTCAGGAATTCTTTAAATTCACGGTGATTGCATGTTTGAACAAGTTGTCGACAAGTGTGTATCTCGTCACAAAAAATCGCACAGACGCGGCGAGTTCGTATTGCATGTTTGAACAAGTCGCCGACAAGTGAGTAACTCGTCACAAAAAATTGTTTCGGTTTAGTATGTACTACCATTTTTAATTTTATAACAATACGATGGGAGAAAGTCGATAAAATAAATGTGGTGTTATGGAGAGGAAAGACAGTTTTTTTTTTCGATGATGGAAATAACAAAATGAATTATTTACATATATGATGATATTTTAAATTTTTAGAAATATTAAGTTGAAAAGTATGGGCCGTCTGCCCCGATGATTTGAACAAGAAAATGGGCCGTCAGCCCCGGTTACATAAACATAAGCCCCGTCTGGACTACGCAGTTCAAAAGATACGGGCCTGTGCCCTGTTATCGCAACCTGGGCTATTCAGCAACAAAACGAAGAGTGAGTCTGTGGGTTAAAAAAAAAAAAAAGGAGAAGCGGTGGTGTGGGGAAATCGTGACGCTGGAATCATGGCGGCAGTGGAAGGGATGAGAGGGAGTTCTTTTCCTCATCCTGCATAAATTCAATTTTAGAAATGCTTAGCGGACAGCATAAACATGTTTAACGGACCACAAGCGGGCCGCGTGTTGCCATCCCTTCTAGATAATTGCTTTTTAAGACAACTTATCAGACATATAGATGGTTCTGTAAATATATGGCATTTTATAAAAGTACAAAAGAGCCTAGGGTCATAAAAATGATTAAGGCATTTTAAAGAAGCAAAAGGATAGTGCAAAATGAGATGGCTATTTTTTGAGTAGTCAGATAACTGCGGATCCTCTCGGTGAGTGGTGAAAAGTTAAGAGATGCCTCAAATTAGTCAGTGTAGGATGCATTTTATTACTCTATCCCGGGGAGAGTGGCAATTATTTTAGTTCTCAAAACACACTTGTTTTATTTTCTTATGCTGTGCTCTTCTAATCTTTTCGCATTTTAGTTTTAATTTCTTTAATTAAATTAAAAGTTGTCATAAGTAGAAGAAAACAGAAGTATTTTTTTCGGGGGGGGGGGNTTTAGAACACCAAAATACAGGGGGAGTTTTCTATTTCAATTTGGAAAACAGCTACTAAATTGAAAAAAAAGTACTAGTTTCTTTTTCTGAAATTACCAATTCTATTTTACTTTATCGTAGCGTATGTCAAAGTCTCAGATGGTGTGACGCACATTGCCTTTCCTCTCAATTAAATTTCAGAGGAAAATAACGTTTTCTATCTGGAAAATGACTAAAGTTGAAAATAAGAGTTTAATATTAATTTTACTTGACTTTATTTTCGCGAATGGAATTTCAGAAAAGGTGAAGTATATTCTTCGCCCCCACTTTTAATTTAAGAGGAAAATAAAATTTTCCTTTTGAAAAATAGCTTAAAAGATTTTTTTTTAAAAAAGAAGACCACTTTTACTTGATTTTATTATTGCAAATGTATAAATTTCAAAATATAGAAAAATCATTTTTGCCCCCCCCCCTCCTATTTTAATATCAGAAGAAAATAAAGTTTTCTACCCCCTCACTATAATTTAAGAGGAAAATGAAGTTTTTTATTTGGAAAATGGCTTCGAAGTTTAAAAACAAAACATCTTTTTTCTAAAATTTCCAACTTTACTTGATTTTATTCTATTAATGTCTAAACTTCAGAAGATGCGAAGCAGATTTTTCGCCCCCTCTTTTTTTTTCAGAGGAAAACAAAGTCATCTATTTAGAAAATAGATTCAGAGATAAAATTTTCTTGGTTACATTTTTTTTTTACTTTATATTTGCGCACATCGAAATTTCAGAATGGATTAAACACTTTGTTCTCCCCCTCACTATTATTTCGGAAGAAAATAAAGTTTTCGACACGGAAAATGAAGAGAAAATTTAAACTAAATTTTTTTTTCTACTTTGACTGTACTTTTCCAAATCTCAAAAAGCACATTATTCGCCCATTTAGTTTAATTTCAGAACAAAATAAAGTTTCCTACTGGGTGTATAGCTTTAAGAGTTGAAAAGGAAAAGTTTTTTTTTTTCTCTAAAATTACCAATTTTACTTCATTTTTTCTTGGTGAATGACAAAATATCAGAAGGGGCAAAGCTCATGATTCAGCCCCCACTTAAAATTTAGAGGAATATAAACTTTTCTATTTGAAAAAAAGCTTCAAAATTGAAAAAAAATCTTTTTTTTTAATTACTGATTTTACTTGATTTTATTTTCGTGAGTGTCTAAATTTCAGGAGGGGCGAAACGCATTGTTGGCCACATCTCTTGAATTTTGGAGGGGCACTCTGCCCCGCCCCCCGGTTCGCACGCCACTGGGTCTCACACTAGATAGTAGAGAAAACAACTAAGTAATACAGAAGTACAATATACAAAAAGTGTTAACAATGAACTACATGCAGTTGTGACTCCCCCCCCCCTCTACGAAGCTTCTTTGTTCTTTTCAGAAAGAGAAATAATTCTGGGAGAAAGCCTTTTAACCGTTTTTTACCCTTCCCCTTATGCCAATTACAAAAAAGAAGATTTTCATCAATTCTATCTTCACACAATTTCTTTCCTTTATGTATATATATATATATATATAACATAAAAAGCTTCTATTAATCTTGTTAAGCTATAAAAAAATGTTAGTTTCTTCGTTATAAAACAATTCCTAATTTATTACTAATTATTTATTCAAATCGAACTGCTTTCTCACACTTTTAAAAGCTACATCCTGTTTCTAAATCTATTTTTGGCCCAAGTCTGCATAAATTTAAATAAAGACATTTTTTCCTTTAGGCTTCGTGGGAATCAATCAACCTAGTTCATAAACCAATAGTAATTTCTGAGATTTCCTTTTTTTCCCTAAATAGAGACATTTTCGGATTTTTTGCAAGATTTTCCCTACCAGAAAGACTGATCGCCCATGTAGTAAACTACTTTTCTCTTGCTACTCAACAGAGTATGACATAAATAAATTTCTTTCTCTTTCATTAAAATCCTGTGCCTGTTTTCCTGCTCGGTCCGACTGCATCATTTTACAAGCCGAGCAGGATGTTTAGACCTGATGAAACGGGCGCAGGCTAATTATAAATAAATAATTAGTAATAAATTAGGAATTGTTTTATAACGAAGAAACTAACATATAAAGATTAATAGAAGCTTTTTATGTTACATATATATTTGTTATTGAACTTTTAAATTTTATACAACGATTATTGTCAAATAAATCGGGAGCCAAACAAACAAAAAGGAGAAAAATCTATACTAATAATTTATCGAAGTTACTGTAATAACTCCATAAAAAAAAACAGCATTGAATCGATCCGTATTTGCTTTTTTGCTAGTTTCAAATTACTAATAGCTCTCTTAAACCAAGACTGAACTGGATCAGTAACTTAACTGTCAAAGATAAAGCTGTCTTAATATACTGGAATGGACTATCATAAAAGCAATATTGTTTCTGTTAGGTTGGTAATGACCTCCATGTAAATAAATGGTTAAGCTTTCTGCTAAGATATGTAATTTATTCTGGTTATATACAGACAAAGAAAATTTTTGAAATGAGATACTAGCTTTAAAATATGAAATATGATTTATCACGTTTAAAAGTTAGTGATTTTTTTCGAAAATCCCAAAAGAATTTAAAATCTTTAAGCCATTAATATTTATATAAGTTAGAGCTAGAGATGTTCTTAATAATCCCTTAAATATCTTGATTTCTCGTTTATAATAATAAAATCTATGAAAACATTTCACACAATGAATATAGTCTGACACAAATATAATTTTATTTAAAAATGGATTGTATTGTATTGAAAAATATCAAAGTCACAATACTGTTCTTTAGAACACCAAAATACAGTTGACTATCAAAAGCTGCTAATGATGCTTAATATTCTAATATCTAATCTCAAAATGTCCCGGCCTCATCGTACTTGAAAAAAATTAAAAAATTCCCTACAAAAAGGCATCCTAGGCACATAATACTCTACATTAGCACCTAATTCCATTCTCTATGTTAAAACAACACTCTTTACAGCAATAAAATATCAATAAATTAAATTCCTAATACTGATTTCTCTTATTCTTTTGTTGCCAAGATAATCAGAAAACATTCCTTAATGTCCAAATTTAATTGGTACTGTAAAGAAATAATTAATTAGTGATATTTTAGGTTAGTAGCACGTGCAGGATCACTAGATATGAAATGTTCTCTTTGATTATATTCAAATAATGAACAAGTCTTTTTACAAACGGTAACAATTAATTTCAGAATGATTCAGACATATACAAATATCAGAATCATCATTTTTTAGAAAAAGTTAAGTAGAGAGAAATTACTAACCGAAATCACTTAAAAATATTCAATTATTTTATAGAGTTAAAATAAAATTAATAATCAAACGAGTTTAGCTAATTTCTCAAATTCAACTAAAGATAGTAAAGGAAAATGGCAAAATTCTTATTTAACTATCACAGTATTTAAGATTTTTTTCTACCGCGAGCTGTTGTAAACGTTATTTTCAGATGTATAGCTACTTTAGCACGTTTTGAAAAAAAATTTACGCCATTTCTTATGTGACCACTAGGAAACTCTTGAAATACTCTGTGTTGTGAACAGAAACAATTACATTAAGAGTTTCCTATCTAATGATAAAACACATAAAAAAGTCACATTTTTTTAATGTTAACAATCTTGCTCCAACTGTCTTAGAGCTACGCTAAAAAAATAACTGCAAGTTAGATTGAAAAGTTTATCGTTTTCTTTTATTATTTTTAATTGCATTCATGAAGTTTGCTGTAATCGTTTGGTTATTTGTTTTATTTTTATTTTACAAAATGCTTAGATACTAAAATTCTTTCTTTGAGGATATCGTGTTTTAATGAAGACGAAAGTGCATTTTATAAAGTTAATTACGTTTTCTTTTTAAATATTTTAATTTCTCTTCCTTTTCCCGAATTTATTTCAATTTTAAATAAAACGCATATTTATATGGATGAATGGATTATATGCACCTTTAATCTTTTCAAACAAATAGAAAGACAAATATGGAAAAGCGTTATTAATGTAAGATCTTTTTTCCCTTTTCTGTTTAAGTACAAGTTATCATATAACCAAATTAAATAAATAGGAGTGAATAAAAACATGACTGAAATATTTTTAATGAATTATAGAATATTCAAAATAGAATATTAGGAATTGAATAACATTTTTCATTAGTAGCACAAAGAATACTCTATCCCTATTTAAAGATTTCGAATTGATTATGTTCCAACACAATTGCAACATTTGAAAAAGTTTCAAACCATTAACATAAATTTCACAAATCCCATCTTTGTTCAATATTTTTTACTAAAAAGAAGCAAAATAACTCAACTTTAAAATAATAAATCACAGAGAAATATTGTTCATTAACACTGCAAATATAACCTTACAGTGGTAACAAAAATCATTAGTCTAGATACTATATTATAAGCCATTGAGTGTCAACTATATCAACCAACCGAGAGTACATCAGCTCTTTGGGTACGAAGAAATTTCAAGAAAAGTGTCGGGATAACATCAGAGTGTCTCAGTGATGATGATCGTCGTGATGAGTTCATAATACCATAGATTTATTTAGCATTATTGTTCATTGTTGTGAGCAAAACTTAAAATTCAAAATTAGAAAAAGAACCCCATTGAGTACTTTCAATTAGAGTAGAAGTGAGGCGATTATGCTAAACCATGTGATTGTAATCAGATTTAATTGAAAACCTGTAAGCGACGTCACGCGCGTGTGTTGAACCGGACTGGTTTCTGATTCGACAATTGCCACGATGACGTAACTTGAAAATATACGATTATACATTATTTATATAATCGTTTGGCAAAAAAATAGGTTCTCTTTTTTAACTCTAAATTATAATTTTTCAAGAAATGAAGTACATAAAGAAGCGTTTTAAGTTTTAAAAAAATACAGCAATAGATTGTAAGCTATGCAAAATTTAAAAGCTAGTTTAAGCATATTTCTTATAGAAAATATAAATCCAAAGTTTTACAATGCTTCACATAGTAAGACAATAGCCTTAAACTACCCTTTACAAATAAAGGACTTTTCGAAACAGATTTACAAAACATTTCTTAAAGCTCTATTCTGTTAAACTATAGATTTTCAACTGGAAATATCTCTCCCAAGAGAAGCTTTTCATTCCACTCTACTGACATTTTATGCCAAAAAAAATAAATTCTGGTCGATTCGAATATTCTAAACCAAACAAAAATCCATCGCTTTTTATTCCTGTATATATCTTTAAAATGCCATAAAATAAATTTTTCGCTATCTCAAAGTTGTTTATGACTAACAGCATTCGCTGCCACATATAATACGTCAGGCACTAAAGCCTGTGAATTTATTTTTCTCGTCTGACATCCTAGCAGCGCATGTTTAATATGAATGTGATAAGTAAAGAATAAAAATGTAGGTGAAAAATCAAAATAAATTATATGTATATGGTCTGAAATGTTGTTTATTATTTTTAAAGAATATTATTCTTGGGGGTTAGAATAAATCTGCAATCTCACAGGATTTTAGTTTCTTTATTTGAAATCCTTGTCGAATATCGACGATTCTGGATCACCATGAAATGGCAGTTACAAATATTTTATTTTGTTTGTTTATACAATTGCATTCTTAGGGCAATGTAGTGATAAGCCGCATTTTCAAATTGTTTAGAAGAGCGTTTGAAATAGAATGTTCATTCATGATGAAAAACACCAAGATTTCTGTATGAGTCTTCCAATGAGGTCATTCAGGTTCGAATCCCAGTGGTGGCTGGTTGATAAGAATTCTGCTCCCGGCTCGCACTGACCACAGTGCTGACATAAGATATCATCAGTGGTCATGGGTTTTGTGGTTTTCTGTGTGAGGTTTTCATGGTTATCCTCTCCATGTAACACAAATGCGGATTAGTACCATCGAAAAGTCCTAGACACAGGGTAGTTTGTCCAAATGCTTGATACAGGAGCTCCCTTGTCTTCTGGCTTGGGTTCAAAATTACAAGGCTACGAAGATGATCATTAACAGTCGCAAGCTCAGAATCAAGTTGGCTGTTCAACGTTGGTCATAAAATAAAATAAAAGATTTCCGTGAAGAGCCGGAATGTCTCAGGGAATAGAACATTCGTTCCCAATGAGGCGTTTAACAATGGTTGGTTGATTCGAACTCCGCTTCCGGCTAGCATCGGCCATGGTAATGATGTAAATGGCAATTTAAAATATATGCAATGGTAAATCAAGGATTAAAATCGTTGGCCTTACTGTGTGAGGTTTTCGTGAATTTCCTCTCCATGAAACACAACTGCGAGTTACTTCCATCAAAAAGTCCTCTATGAAAGAAAGCTAGTTTAAATCTATGCTTAATCCCGAAATTTCCCAGCCTTCTGGGTTGGATTCAAAATTACAAGGCTGCGAAGTTGAATATTGATAGAGTCAAAAGGCCGAAAATGGGTGGACCGTTCAACTCCGGTTATACATTAAAAGCTAAAAAATTAATTCCTATCTGGAGTAAACCACTAGATGGTGCTAAAGTAACAACTCGGATTAAAGCGTGATAGTAGACTTAAAATTAACAACTCGCTTCTCTGTGAGTCAACAAAATAAGTGGAGACCTAAATTATATAAGCAACCACTCACTTTTTCCTCTCGATTTTTTAAAAATTATTTAATGATAAAAGTACATCAATGTAGTAACAGACTCCAGAAAACAGAATTTTTGTTAAAATGTCCAATACCACCATTGAAAATTTTGATCCTTCAAAATGCCTCAATTTGTGGTCGAAAGTCATGTGGAAGGAGAGTTCTTAAGCAATTCACATATTTCAAAGTTGTAAACTATATTTTACCGTGAATTACCGAAATCAAGAAAAACCGGTGAATGTCTACAATCACATAGTGGCTTTGGTGAATGTTCGAAACATTTGTTAATTCCGATTTGATATTAATTTATTCGTTGATATTATTATATTTATTCGATATTTTAATATCTTCTGAGGATAGATTAGGAGAAACATCAATGCTCGGAGTACTGGTTAAATGCATACTGAGCAATGGCAATTGGCCTTAAAAAACATTGATGAATGGCAACTGGGCAAATGTATACCAGGCAGTGGCACTGAACCTTAAAAAAACATTGATGTAGGGCATACCGGGCAAATGTATACCAGGTAGTGGCATTCAATTGAACCTTGTATGTATTTCGGACATTTACCAAAGCGACCAGTATCGATCATTCGCAGTAACATATACATTAAATGTATTTCACCTCCACAAATATTTCAACATAAAATTCTTTAAAGTCAGCATGTTTGTAAAGTCAATATGTGTCAGTCAACTGAATTTTGTCACATAGTTATACCATTTTTATTGTTGAAATAACTTTTTATCGCGATAGATTATTTCAAATATGATTTTTTTTCAAATAAAATTTAATCCAAGCAATAAAAAACAATCTTTTAAATGAGAAGAACCAATCGATATCTGTCACCAATTCATTAGGTTTGAGGAAAAAGTGACTACTAAGTCGGAATCAACCGGCCACTAGCTACTAAATAAAAATTTAAATTTTTTCAGATCTACATAACAATATCAAAGATTTAGGAATCTTTTAAAATTATACTACTGATTACTTTTGTATCTGTCATTTCCTAATTACTATTAGTAAATTCATAAGTATTGAAATATTTTATTTTGTTTTAAAAAGCAGGGAAAACTTCTCAAAAATGTTTCATATAATCAAAATATTATTTTTAAAAGATTTCAGCACACTTTGAATTACATATAAAAATTCTGATATGATTTTGAGACATTAAAAATAACTTTAATCAGATTTTTTATGCTGTGTGAGTTATTATCTCTGCTATCCTATATTTTCAAACATTTCAGAGCAGTAAACTGATTAAATCTCGTGATAGACTTAAAAATAGTAATAGTTTTCCGAAAGTTTATTTAAACAAACTGTTTGCGACTTATTTATCAGTTTTTATTCAGAATTCTTTTATTAAATATGAGGTAAATACAATTTCAAAACCTCACCCAATATTGTCATAAAAACTCTTAACTAAGTTCAAACACATTCAAACTAGCTAAAAACCCAATAAAAGTTATTGGAAAAAGATGAATAGTTAGTGGTTTAGCATATATGTTTTAGTTTTTAAATTCCAGAATATCAAATTATATAAAAGGAAATGCGATGAATTTTTAATCTAGCATAACTAAAAAACGAGCAATAAATATCCTTTGAAAAGAAATTTTATTACTGGTACTAATTTACTCGGCTTCTATCTAGTAAACAAATTTATTTTTTTTTCGAATCTCAAAGTTATATATAAAAAAGGAAAATCTTTTTATCTTATTTTAAATACGTAATAGAATATAAAAATACTTTTAATTCAACTTTACAGCTGCGACAGACAATTGCAAGGCTGTAGCCTTTAATTGTAGCGTAATAGTTTAGATTTGTAATATTAGATTTGTATTATTTAGATTGATATTAATATTTTATTACTAGGGGCTGTGATCTTTGTTCGTTGCCGCTTATCAACCCAATGATTACATTGCAATACTAGTTGTTTCTAAGCATAAAAGTTTTTCTACAAAAGTTGAAATTATTCACTTTAAATATATCTCTCTATATATTTTAAAAAATGAATGTCTGTCTGTGTGTCCTTTATAGACTTTTAAACCATCCAACCGAAATCGTTGAAACTTGGCATACAGGTAGTTTGAAACTCGAGGAAGGACACGTAGACATTAGAACATTCTAGTATTAGAACTTTTAAATTCCTCTAATATTTTAGACGCAAATGATGCCTAATTAATTTCGGCAATATATGTGCATATTGAAATTAATAAATTATGCACTAAAAAGCAAAAGTAATGGAGTTAAGATATTTATTTGTTTAGAAGAACCGTAAGAAATCGTCATACTAACATTGACGACAATGATGATTCATTAATGTTGGTAATATTTTAATTCATATAAGAAAAACTTATGTACTAAAAAGGCAAAAATAATGGAGAAAAGGTTATTGATTTCAGGAAGACGTAAAATATTGCCATATTGTTATTGACACTAATACTTTATTAATATTGATAATATTTATTAATTGAAATAAAATAAAATAAGTTATATGTTAAAAAGCTAAGTTAAAGGAGAAAAAGCTAATAGAAAATTCGTTCAGAAAAACCATAGAAGATCGCCATTCACAGATGACTCATAATTATTTTGTACTACTGACAGTAATATGTATTACTAATATTATGGCAATTGGTGCAGTTTTGATAAGAATTCTACAACGGGGCTTCCGTAGTTTCAGAAAATATTTTTTGCAGTGGCAGCAAAGATAATGCATTAATATTTTATTGCATTAGAATTAAAAGAACATTGTGCCTCTACTACTTGTAAAAATTTTAACAGTAAAATGGCCATGCTCCAAAATCCTCATCAAGTTCTAATAATAATTCCATATTTTTTTAAAAACGAATTTCGGTTTTAGAGACCTGTCACTGATAAATGTATTTCGCACAAAACTTAAATGCTGAAGGGTTATGTAATAGATACCAAATTAGCTAATATAGGTATAAAAAAAATATATTGATATATTGGGTGATTATTAAAACAGCACTAATTACTTTAGAGATAAGTGTTTCACGCCCTCCCCCCTGAAAGGGCTATATACCGGATAAAATTACTTGATAGTATTAAATTTCGGCTATTATGAGTTGGCCGCGAGCAATAGCCAAATGAGGCTAAATACATTTTATCTTTATTTTAATGGGATGAACTACAAAAAAACGAGTTTTGCTTACTTCAGTAACTTGAAGGCACAGAAAAAAGCAACAAATAATAGTAAATTAAAAAAAAATTGAAATTATTTTAGGTATGTTAATCAAAAAATTTAGTGGAAGAACCGGGAAAGTGACATTTTCAGAACGAAAAAAAATTGATTCCGGTCTATTTTATTACCAATTTATTAGAAGACATGACTAATAATTGAGCCGCTCAGGAGCCAATGCGGTTAAGTCCATTTTTTGATATTTTCTGATTTTTGGAAATTTTGATGAAATAAATAATAATCTTCTTAGTTATTAAAGGATTTACTCGTTGGTTACTTTTTTCTAGGTTAGACAGCCCTTTTTTTAATAGCTTCTGAATATATTGTATAATAATTTCAGAAGCCATTGTGAATAAGTCTACCTTTTATCAATATTTTTTTACGCGAACTTTGAAATAAAAATTAAATTATTCTTCTTGTTTCGATATTTGTTGGTAACACTGAATAATAATTGGTAAATAGGTAGGCCAGTAAATTTAAAAAATATAACTCAACGTATATTATATCCTAATGGCAGAACAATTTCAAGAGAAACAAAAAAAGACATCATGTGTTTATTAAAGTATATACCTCCAATTAAAAACGACTTTTACACGACATTAAGGACAACACGTGGAGATCAAGATTTACATTTAAATAACTCGGAAGAAGATGATGTTTGTTATGATGAATAAACATAAAACTCATGACAATAAACGTTATTTTATTATTTTTACATAAATTTCTTATCTTTTTCAGCTGCCAGAAGGTATAAGTCCAAACATTTTTAAGATGCTGTCATTATTTCAATAAATACTTACGTTTTTATTTACACATCCTGTACATATCTTGTTTTTTTGCAGAGTTTACACCTCGAAAAAAGACTTTATACACTTTTCTAATTAAATTAATAAACCAAGAATTTTAAAAACTAATGTATCAAAAAATATTAATTTTCTCAATTTTTGTCTTTTGGACTTAACCGCATTGGCTTCTGAGCGACTCAATTCACTCCCTAATTTGAAATCAAAATCATGCAAGCATATGGCTAATATTTATATGGTATATAGCAAAAGGGCTAATATTTCGAAAGTTGATATGATATCTATCATATCAACTTTTGAAATACTAGCCCTTTTGATTCTCGTTTTGTCTCATTCGATTAAACGAGAATGAAATATATATAAACAATACCTCACTTGTCTGTATAGCAATGTAAGTGTAAGTAAAATCAGGTACAAAATTGCACTTTTTATGCATAAAATCCTTTTAACTTCTGAGCTATTAAACTGATCATCTTGGGATCGGTCTAATGGAAATATATGCAAAGAAAACTATTCCTCACGGGAAATATGCTCCCTTCTCCCCCTCAAATAATTCCCTCTGTCCTCAAAGAGGGGAGAAGTGTATAGAGGAGAGGAGTTTTAGGTATCATTTATAATAACATTGCAAAGCTTTCAATGAAGAGGGGGAGGGGAATTTTGGCTATCAATTTTTTCGATTGAAAAAGTATAATTTTACTGGACTTCAATGAGTATATAAGGTATATAAAAAATAGCATTCCTAGTTTCTTGTCCCAAATTTAAAAGATTTTCTAATACAGTTTGAAAATAAAAATTTGCTTTAAATTTTTTAATACATCACTTTTGAATATTTAAACGCCACAATTTCCATCTAAAAATCTATAAAGCATAGTTAGACACCAGTTTTAAATTTAACCTCACTTCAATTTGTCAAATTTGAATTTCTGAACCCCCCCTCCTCCATGGAAAAGTTATATCTACGTGCTTGAGCAATACCAGACGCATAAGAATTATCTGTTTCTATATGAAACTTAAAAAAACTTCTTAGATATATCGATTTGTGTCTGACTTAATTCGATTCACCGTAAAAACTTATATCCGAAACATGATATCACTTACCTAGATAGCAACGGCTATGTTTTACCCCTTCCCGCCAATAAATTCTAGATAGAGACTAAACCTCACACCGGGAAAGGGTATTAACTTTTGATATTCATATTGGTCTTAAATCAACTCTTTTTCCCGCTCCTTCCTCAGCTTTCCTATAACTATTTCTGTATTCATTTACTCAGTTACAAGCCTCAGAGGGCCTTATAATAAAAAAGTTGAATCGGTAATCATAGATCTGTGAATTGATTTTGTCTCTCCTATATTTAGTGCTCCTTTTCCAGAAAATTTCATACTTTTCTAGTTTTGGCGAAGGCAGTTAATGACCTTAAGAGTTGTGTGAAATTTGAATTTCTTCCTATTTTAAGGTCACACCAAATGGACCCTATATATATGTTGATTTTTTTTTAGATACTACTCATATATTCATTCATTTACAGGGACCGATCAAGACAAATTCAGGCCCAAGGCCCACAAAATTTTCAGGGCCCCTAGCAAAATATTTTGAAATTAAATTACTGAAGAGTAGTCCGAACAATAAAAAGAATCTATTCAACTGCATGATTCAAGAGAAACATTCTAAAAAATTTTGAAAGCAGACAGTTGAATATTGTTTTTCTAAGATAAAGTTTAAGCATCTAAATATTAAAGCAAAATATAAAACAACAAGACAATGTTGTATAAAAATAAAATTAGTTTGGTGACCACAAAGAGTTGAAATCAGTGATTTTTGCTGAATATCACTGATTAGCTGAATTATTTTAAAGATTGTAGTCTTCCATCTATAGCTTTACATATTTGTTTAAAATAAGCTTTTAGTTCTTGTTAACACTAATCATTTATAAGAGACATTGCGAATATGCATTCTCGTTGCATTTGCTTAAGCTGTTGGAGTAAAAATTGCACCAATTAAAATTCAGCTGTACTTTTGAATTTGGTCAGTGCGATGTTTACCCGTGTTTGGTTTATCACAAAAATTTGAAATAAAAAAATGCTTTTTTTGAAAAAAACTACTTTTTTCTGTATTTAAAAAAAGTATGGACTTTTAACTAATTTTTGAGGCCCCCAGAAAGTGGGGGGCCTAGGCATAACCATCTAGATGGTTATGGCTCTCTTCTAGATGGTTATGGCCCGAGCCTGTTGGGCCTAGGCAATAATCAGGCCTTGTTCATTTATAGTTAACTATGTGGGCACAAATAGAACTTAAGGAGTACAAGTCTAAGAATGTATCCTTATTTTATACGTTCGATACAAAGGTCCACTGAAAGTATTNAATTAGTTTGGGGACCACAAGGAGTTGAAATCAGTGATTTTTGCTGAATATCACTGATTAGCTGAATTATTTTAAAGATTGTAGTCTTCCATCTATAGCTTTACATATTTGCTTAAAATAAGCTTTTAGTTCTTGTTGTCACTAATCATTTATAAGAAACATTGCGAATATGCATTCTCGTCGCATTTGCTTAAGCTGTTGGAGTAAAAATTGCACCAATTAAAATTCAGCTGTACTTTTGAATTTGGTTAGTGCGATGTTTACCCTTGTTTGGTTTATCACAAAAATTTGAAATAAAAAAATGCTTTTTTTGAAAAAAACTACTTTTTTCTGTATTTACAAAAAGTATGGACTTTTAATTAATTTTTGAGGCCCCCAGAAAGTGTGGGGCCTAGGCCCGAGCATAACCATCTAGATGGTTATGGCTCTCTTCTAGATGGTTATGGCCCGAGCCTGTTGGGCCTAGGCAATAATCAGGCCCTGTTCATTTATAGTTAACTATGTGGGCACAAATAGAACTTAAGGAGTACAAGTCTAAGAATGTATCCTTATTTTATACGTTCGATACAAAGGTCCACTGAAAGTATTTAAGTATTAATAGCTAATATGGAAGAAATAGAACACAAAATAATGGTCTGTGTCCTGGTTCACTCATTTTACAAATTGCAGCGTGTAAAAAATATAAGTGTTTTCAAAATTCCTCAGCTTTGGGCCTGAAAAGAAACATTTGAAAAGAAGAACACTTATCTAATACATAAATAACATAAAAATATCGACAAAATCAATAATGTTAAGTATCCAAACCTATCCGATACTTAAAAAGTTAGCTTTTAACTAAAACGCGGAATAATTTAATTGTTATAGAATAGTTATAACTAGATACGAGCTTTATTGTTGGGCATTTAAGTATGAATTAAAATGAAATAGCAATTAATTGCAATTAAAATATAATTCTACCCTAGTTGTTATGCAGTTGCATGAAAACTGTAACAAAATAACGTGCAAATGGCAATACAATAGCATTTTAACGCAACTCCTAGTAAATTGTAGCATAGAAATGCTGCAAACATTCAAAACCTTGAGACAAACATTGAAATAGTAGAAAACTTGTATTGCTACCTATTTCTCATTACCTCGATTTTTAACATATGCTGAGCATAGTGGTAATCAAGTGATAAGCAAGACTTTTTTTAAACGGAAATATTTTTATAATCCAACTGTTTCTTAATATTGTACCCAAATAGATAATTAAAAGTTTTCGAAATTTCTACTAGATAAGTGACCAATACACTACAACATCATATTGCCTACATAATCGTAGTATTTTTCACAAAAAACGTTCACATAAATTTTTTTAAAAAAATTATTTAATATTATTAAAAAGACATATTTTTCAAATCATTATATTTTTCACTAAACTAATGCTACTTTATTTGTGCTTTAAACTTCATTTTTTTCTATCCAAATGACAAATGTGTATTATTACTAATTAATTACTAATTACTAGTACTAATTAAATGATAAATGTGTATTTATATTAGCCGAGTTGACAGAATTTGCTTGGCGTTCAACGCGCTAAAACAAAAGCGTCATCTTCAAAAAAAAAAATACATTTAAAATAAAAAACTTTTAATGCCTTAAAAAAATTATCACGAATGGCAAAAGTATTTCTAAAAGAAATAATAGCTAGTTTTTTTTTATTTAAAAATTTTAAAAAAGAAATGACATATCAAAATAGAAAAACAAGTACTACATTTATGATAACTAAATCATCTTGCTGAAGAAACTCAAAAACTCAAAATAGGTTTGAAATTTCTGGTGATCAACGAATTTAAGAAGACATTCTTTTACCAATTAGCAGCCATTGTGAATGGCAGCCCCTGGAGACATGTCCAATAATAAAATATAAAATTTGTCAAACGATAAATTAACTGCCATGCAAGTCATTGAACTCTGTGTTCTCCCTGTTTTTTGTTCGAAAAAAATATGTATTGAAAAAATGTTTTATTTTTTAAAAAGAATGTGTTAAAACTAGTTTGAAAATAATGCTGCAATAATAATCTTTTCCAAAAAAATGTGATACGATAAACATTGCCTCAAATTTTCATTAAAATAATAATATGAACTTCTTTTATGTGAAAAATACTTTCATTTTTTTTTAAGGTAAGTGTTCCATAATCATCAAAATTTTCGGAATTCTGTGCCAATTTTCAGCTTTGTCCAAGCATTCAAATTAATGTTTCGTCCAGGAGGTAAATCTACTTGCCATTTAAGGTGGTAAGAACGAATGAAATAAAAACTGTTAAACTAAAACATCATGAAACTGCATAAAACATCAGAATCAAGACATATGTAAAAAATTTATTCTACAATAACATGATTAATAATCTTAGATCTTATATAAAAAGATTGGAAAAAGAATTTCCCTTTACTTTAAAATCAGGAAACAGCAGCTTTATTTATATAGACGAAAGGTGCCTAAATAATGGCAGAAAATGCAATTTTTATCCAGAAGAAAAAAATTCATATGTACGATAAAAAAAATTTTATTAAAAATTCAATTCAATTAAAATAATTTTAATTATTACATGAAAAGTGATAAATTTCCATTTTCAGCTTTTAGAAGAATGATACATTTAAATTTTGATAATGAATTCAAATTTAATGTGTAGGATATTTTTCAAGTGAATTTCTTCACCTTTTGGTCAAGAAAAAAAAATATCTAAACTCAATAAGATATTTATGTTCCATAAGACTATACTTGACTAACCGACTAACACGGGTAAAACCAATTATATTTTTTAACATACAATTACTTGATGAAGACATCAAGACATAAAAAAAAACATAAAATATTATTTCTAAACGTGTTAAAATTGTACCAAATGTTGTACCATTGAATCTCAGGATGGAGGGCACCCCTAATAGTTGCCATTGCCGCATGAGATGGACTCCCCAAAAACTATTGGTTATAGACCTATCGGTTATAGTTTGTCTACGGTAAGAACTCCCCTCGCCACAAAGTCTGAGGACGTCTGCTGCTATGGAAACAAGAATAGCGCATTTCAGGAAGGGTAGCTTTTCTTCATTCTAGGGCTAACACAATAGACCGAAGAAAAAGTTTCCTTTTCTCTTGCAGACCAGACCGTGCCAAAACCTGTCCCAAGCAATGACCCTACCTTGAAATAGTTATACCTCGTTACCATAGTCACCATTATGGGTCCAGACGAATGGCTAGGGGAGTTCTTGCTTTAGACAAACTATATGTGTTGCCAAGATAATCTACATGGAAGGTGTTTGGAAAAAAAATTGCCATTGAGTTTTTAAGTCCGTCGTTGAAGTATATTATTTTCAGTCAAATGCAAGTGAAGTCAATGTTTCATATATGCTATATGCTTTAGTATTTGATTATTGAAATTACAATAGAATCATATTTGATTGTTGAAAATATTAAAAATCGTACATTTATTCTAACAAAAGAACGATTCCAGCTGTTCAGCCAAGCTTCATAAAAGAAAACCGTTGCCTAATAACTAAGATATAAATTTCTTTAGCAGTTGAGAGAAGGTATTTTTTTCAATGTTCATGACATAAGGTTTGTTGTTTCTTTAGTACGGGAGAAAATTATACTCAGTACTAATAACTTGAACAGATTACCACTAAAAAGGGCATGCTGTCAAAGTTTCCTCACCTTAGGTTGCACAACCTCCTTTGCTTCAAAAACGTCACATTCTCATGTTTTCTCCATAATATGTGTTTCAAAATCAAATCTGTAACTACGATTATCTCGGAGGCGCGATAAAGTAAAAAATCCCCTAGTAATGTTTCTTACTTACTTTTTACATCATATCCCAGTCCAGTTTTTGAGATTTTGTTTGTAAAAAATATTAATTTTGAGCTTTTTAATAGTGCAATAAAAATTTTGAATATGCGTTTGCTTTTTAGAACAATTAAAATCAATGTATTAAAAAATGACGCCATTCAAAAAACCGGATAAACTGAAGAATAAATAAATTACAGGCAACTACTTACTTGCTAGCTAAGATACTAAGATCTGCACACAAATGTAATTGTAAAACGATTATTTAGCCGTTATAATGTGTTTTAAATTCCTTTCCAAAACCCAATTACACTGAGAAATTTTTTTTTCTTTTGTTTCTTGTTGTATGTGGTTTTGTAACAGATCTTGGACATTTTCAAGTCGTTGATTTCAAATATGCAGTTGGTTTCTCTCTCCATGCTAGTTTAATTTAAATGACATTTTTTGTCAAAATGTACAATTATAAAACGTTATATATAACAGGCGGCAGCGTAGGTGTTGCGACAAACTTTCAGGGGAAGTTAGAGCACATCATGAGGATTAAAATTGCGTTGGAATCCTACCGATGACGACGAAATGTCGTCATACGCCGTTAGGGGCTCTTCTCTATTAGGAATTGTTTCTTCGTGTGCTTCTGTTTACATCATAGTCGCGAACGACGAAATTTCCGAGTATGAGTTCCTATGCAATTTTAATTCTGATGATGTGCCCCGAGTTCCCTAAAAATTTGTCACAAGAATTACGCGACCCCTTGTTATATATAACGTTTTTTTAACTTGCACACTTCGACAATAAGTAGACTATAAATGTAGTTTTAAAAAAATCTTTAGCTTTAGAAGTAAAAGTAATTTAATATTTGAAATCTCCACACTCTAGTTACGCAAAATCAAATATTTGTATTAATGCACCAAAGAAATTGTCCCCCAGTGTCATTTAGCACTTTAAACTTCTCACATAAATTTAATGTTGGCAAACAATTTCACCAAAACCTGTCACAGAACTTGAGGTACAAAGCGTTAAGTCTGATAAACAACAACACTGTTTTATTATAAGAGAATAAATTCGTTTTCCTGATATAACCAAACAGATTTTCTCTATGCTTTAGAACTCAAACTCATATTCTTAACTTTAAAATTAAAATAGTAGATTTGCTATAACTTTTTATCTTTTGCATATCATTGGGGACTTTTAAATTCAAAACAATAAAGGATTATGGTTCATCTTTATTATTGTTTCTAAAAATTTTAGCTGAAAAGGTAAACATGTCCGAATTAAGTGTTTAACATTTACTTTTAAAAAATCTAAAACAATTCGTCTTTAAAAATTTTAAGAACCTATACTTGTATTGGAAATCATCAAGCTATGTTTTATTATTAAAAAAATAAATCATACACTTCATTTAAAAGTATACTACTAAAACTTTTTCTCATATAATAACATAGAGAGTTAAACTATTTATTTTTCAACATAAAACTTAAAAAAAAAATGCAAAGTAACTACAAAAGTGATCTGCTTTAATAATAGCAAAAGAAAATATTTAATTTAAAATTTTAATACAGAATTTTCGGACATTAAGCACTTTTCAAGCGCTCAAAAGATATTTTTAAGCACTTTAAAAAAGTATCATAATTAAGCAGGGTTGGAAAGTTTTTTACAATTGATTTATTTCAACCATCATGTCAGAAAAAAACTTTTGGCATTGTTTTTAACAATTGTTAAAAATTATGAAGTTTTGAATCATATAAAACGAATGGCGTTTTCAAACGCTACGGACTGACAATACGCCGAAATAGATTGGGTTGAATGAATTGTGAAAACGTTAAATAGAAAAATTTGAACTGCGTCTTTTTGCATAATTCACAGCTAAAATCAATATGGTAAAGGAAAAATCTCATTTTAAAAAAGGAAAAATTAAGCACTTTTTAAAAACACCCAATGAAAAAAGCACCTTTAAGGGCTTTCAAAAAACGAAAATAAGCACCTTTAAGCACTTTTTAAAAAAGCTAAGCATCCTGTTGCATAATAAATACATGGGGCGAAATAGCTCAGTAATTAGAGATCTGGGCTTCAGTCTGAAAGGACCAGGGTATGGTCCTCAAAACCTTTAACACCCACCGAGTACATGCTCGTAAAATCTGTGGAATAGAAAATCCTGTGGTCGGTCACTCAGCAGCACCATGGGTACAGGAATCTGGAGAAAAATTCCTTCCCCTTCAGATCAATGTCAAAATAGTGAAAGTGGTCTCATAGATGAATGCTACCATCCATCTGGGATATTCTGAGCAATGGCACACTTTCACCCAAGGGGTGTGCCCTTGTTAAACAAAAGATGCACTTTCCAGGTTTAATTTTCAATGCGAATGTCTCGGGTGCTTGACTTGTTCAAGTGTCATTAGAAATAACAACATAAATAGACAATTTGAATATGGAATTTGTAATACTCAAAAATAAAATTAAAAAAACTGCTAAGTTAATCATTTTTCTAATGCTTTACTTTAATTTACTGCCCCTTTTTCTCATGTATACTAAAATTTAAAAAAACATATAAAATGTTTTTATTTTCTTAATATTTATATTGATTATATTTATATTTTCTTAATATTATATTGATTATATTTATATTTTCTTAATATTTATATTGATAGAGGAGAAGTAATTTTTCAAAAAAACGGCTTTCATTGCAAAATCGTAATATTGGGAGTCAAGTTTTCACATTTTTTCAGCTATAATATCACATTACAATTTCCTTTAAAGAAAAATTATTCCTTTGTAAGATTTTTTATAGCAGGTTTTCACGATTCAAATAAAACTGGAGACAGGTAAAGTGATCTTACTAAAAATTAATCCAAAGTTTCATCTTTCTTTGTAACATATTCATCTTTCGATTCTAAAAATCAAATATTTCTTTCAAGCAATAAATTTATATTGGTTTTCAAATTCTTCCTTAATTAACAAAGAAGTACTGTATAATAAAGGATTTATCAAATTGCCAGGAGTTAGAAAAAAATTTACAGCTTTAGTTGTCAAAAGATTAAAAAAGTGGTACAATCCAAATACTAAGTTAACAAAATACATATTTACATCACATTCATAAAACCTTGTAATAAACCAATCACAAATTGAAATACATCCAAAGAACCAAATAAAACCTTAACTACATTTTTTTTAAAAATACAAATTTTATTCTGTACTACACAACAATTTGCATCTACTTACATAACTATTGCATAAACAACAATTAAAACACTCATTAACAATTCATATAAAAATTTAAAATAATACAACACATCTTAGTGGCAGTAAATAGCAGTATAAATCAATATAAAAATGATTTTGTAAAACTTATGTGCGTTGATCATCTAAATTTGTGAGAGCTTGCATACTTTGGACCATTTGTGAAAGTTGTTTCCATTTTTCACCAGCAAGCTGAGTGGCAGCTTGATTTGACTGAATAAACTTCTCAACAGAAATTTGCATCTCTTGTACTTTAAGCTTCAAATTAACTATTTCATCATCTCTATGCTGCAACTGAAGAATGCATTCATTTTACAAATAAATAATTCATGCAAAAATAAATAATATAAGAGTTTTATTAAAATTTTCAATCAACTATTTAATCATCTCTATGCTGCAACTGAAGAACACATTCATTTTAAAAATAAATAATTTGCATGGACATAAAGAAATAATATAACAGTTTTATGAATTAGTTTCATAAACTAAATTTTATTTCATTTTTTCAAAAAAATGAGTTAAAATTCAGATTCTGCTCAGTAATTTAGTTGTTTTTAATAGAAGAATGTAATTATTTTAAAATAAAAATTAATAGACAATTTTAATAATTATAAACACTATGCTTTCACATCTGAAGCAATGAGTGGGCAAAAAAAAGAAACCCTTTCTTAAGATGAGAGTTTTTCAAAATTTAAAAAAAAAATTTCAGCTTCTCATTTAATTGTAAAAGTAATATATAATACACATAATAGTTTTAATTATTAATCGTCGTTAAATTGTAAAAATAACTAAAAACAAATTAGAAATTTGTAAGAAATAAATATTTTTCGGGGAAAGGGTGCTAGTTTATAATCATAAAACCACTGACTTAGTTGAGACATTGAAATTAATAATGAATTATATTTCTGCCTTTATTTTTAATACATGGCTATTTTTATCATTTCAACTCATTCTCTCTGCATAATATTATTTGTTTTCAAACCAAGTATATGGCAATTAAAAAAATTTATTTGATAATCTTAAATTACCCATTTATTACTGCGAAAAACATTAATAAGCAAAATTTCTTTAATGTAATTTATTATAAAAAAATTACTCAGATCTTAAGTGTATAAAGATAAAAGAATCTTAAATGCTTATTCCATGATTATAAAAATGAAAGTCATAAAAAACTAATTGTAAAGATTATACATAAAACCAACAAATATACATTAGAAGATCTTGATAAGATCTAAGTTCGAACGACCCACTCTATTCTTAGGATATACGAAATTTTCTGATCCATCGCCGCGGCTGACCCGCCCCATGAAGATCTTGATAATGCAAACCTTGAAACATGAGACTCTGCATATTATAGAATTTTGTACTATATAGATTACTTCATATATAGATCTTCTACTGTATATGTAATTAATAAATTTTGGCTTTAAGGCAATCAAAGCAATCTTAATTATTCAATGAGGTTCGTAACTAAGTAAGAAATTCCCTTGCAAAAGCCTTTGCTTTGGAGTTCAAACAAATTTGTTTGTTAATAATTTCTTTATATCTTTTTCATATTTGTTTACTTCTTAAATGTGCTAAGCTATGTACAGAGCTAAATATTTCAGAACTGATAAGCTTTGCCCCATCACACATTAAATGTAAAGTTTAAGTGATTATTAAAGGGTTATAATATATACTCTTACATAAAATTATCCATACATTGATTATAACTCATGCTTATTAATTGCTGCGTCTTTATTGTCATACTATAAAAGCATAGACTTGAATTTTCAAGTTATAGTGTACTGAAAAATTTGTAATAAATATGTGCTGAATATTGATGTATAGCTCAAAATAAAGTTATGCAAGTACATAAATAAAGTTGTGCACGTACATAATTTCTTGACATAAATTTAATAAATTGTGTTCTATAATTTAAACAATTTATTATTACATAAAAAAATATAAAATTACTTTATCATTATCTCTAAAAAGCGAACAAATATATTTAAATTTTACATTATAAATGTTATTAAATTAGAAAGGCATATTCATATTATAAAATTAAGCTTTTGCTTTATATTCATAAAAAAATAATAATTATTCTATGTTATTATAAATTTGCTATCTACCTGCTGCTTGTACTGAGTAACTTGATCAGTCAGATAAGAATTGTCCCTCCATAAACCTACATTCTCCTTTTTCATTACTTTAAGTTGCTCCTCTTTTTGATCAAGTCGTTCCTGAATGTTAACGAACCTCTCTTCTCCTCTGATTCTCTGGCGTTTTTCATCAGACAACTATAAAAAAAAACAATTAAGCAAATAAAATATAAATTAATCCAGTGAAAATACTTACTACAAAAGTTTTAGGCAAAAATTCATCAAAAACATTTCAAAAATTTTTCCTCACTAACTTCACAAAATTTTAAAAATGAAATAGGCGATACCAGAAAAATATTTATAATAAATCAAATAAAATACAGAAATAAATAAAAGAATGCAAGAGAAAGAAATGTGAATGTGCAATATTGACAACACAAAACTTTAAATAAATATCAGCACTAGCCAACTAATCATGAAATCCTGCTGTAATATATAACATAAATTTGACTTTTATTTGTAATTGTTAGGATGTAAAGCAGTCTAAAAACCTTAGCTAAGCAAATGCCATTTCTCAACCTAGAATTGCATTTGAATAGGGAACCACATTTTTCTAACATTAATACACCTTTAAAGATAATAACTCTGGTAAAAAAATTTTTTAACAATTCTCATTTTTTCAATAAAAATATAGCCTTATTTTTAATGCTTCTACTTTATTCTGTAGTACAGTTTTTAATAATTATCTTAATTTTAAAATATTTTATTTTTAAATATTATTAAAAATTAAGTTTAAATTAAATATTTCATTTATTATCTCTAATTTCCATTTTGTAATTATCTTAATTTTATAACTAATATTTCATTCCGCCCACTAACATTAGAATTTCACAGTTATAAATTAACATCAGTTTAGAATATGAATGATGTAATTTAAATACTATTATTGATGCAAATTATCAATAACATAAAAGATTTATGTTTACTGATGTCCATGTGGTTATTATGATATTGTTCCTAGGAAATAGTTAAGAAACCAGAAAAATACATAAAAAAAAATATCTGAAAACACTTAATGGGTTAAATTAGTCTCAAAACAAAATCAAGTATTTAAACCCCATCACAAATAGTAATTTTCATGTTTAAATCTAGACTCTGATAATGGTTGGACTCAAAAATAACAGACTTATGCAATTATTATTCTAAACATTAACAATCTAATATGTAAGTCAGCAGTTTATAAACTGGGAAAGAAATTACAACAGAGTAATTCCAATTTGTTATATAATAACTATAAACTATGTGTAAAACACAAAGCTGAATTCATGGAGAAAATATTAATGATTAAAATTTTCTATTAAAAAAATCAAAAATGTTTACCTTATGCTCTAATGTATTTGTTGTTTCTGTTTCTTCTTGTAGACGAGAAGTTAAATTTTGGATCTGATCCTTTAAAGTATTTTCACGACTCAAATTTTCTGCTGATTCAAGAACAGTGCCAAGATGAATTTGTTCCAATGATGATCGCAGACTTTGTTCCTGTAACAAAAAAAAATTAAAAAACATCAATAAACATACTCATATTTTTTATCGACTGCTAGATTAATATATTGTATATGTATAAATTTGTATATAAGTTGTATATGTATAAGAAAACATGGAGAAAAAAAATATTTTTAAAGAAAAGAAAAAAAATATTAAATAAAAAAACATTTAAAAAATATTTAAAATTTTTTAAAAAAAATATTTAAAAAGTTAGAAAATAAAATAAAGAAAAGAAATAATCTCTTCAGTAGCTCAAACAATCATATCTACTAAAAAGAGTGCTTTTTTTTATATTGTATTAAAAAGTACAATATTAGAAAGCACTCTTTTTTGCTGATATAATCACAAAAACAGCATGCCATTACTGATAATTTTGTTAGGAATCCTCTCTAATATCTGTAATACGTCACTTTACTCCTATTAGTTATATTGTACTAAAAGAAAACACAAATATTTTTAATTCTAAATAGAAAAAACTTCTTTGAAAAAAATGCGCTAAAAAGCAGCAGAAATTTCAGAAAAAGTAGCAATGAAGAAAAATAAAATAAAAATATTACCACCGAAGCAGACGTCTTCAGGGGGTACCGGCCCCGGTAGTCATAAAAACAAAGCCATTTCTAATTGAGGGAGAAGCAAATGCTTAAATTAACTCCCTCAGTACCCCGATGGTTTCGTTTCTATTAGTCCCTCCTATTAGTTAGTTACTTTTCAATAATTTTTTTTATTTGCTTCGATAGAATAAAAAATAGAACAGAGAAAGTAAGTACACTTTTTGAATTTGATCATCTGAACTATACATATATATATTTTTTGATAAGTTTATGACCGTAGTAAATTGATTTTATTTATAGAGGTTATTAATTTAATATAAAGTGCAAAATAAAAACTTCTATTGCCATGGAATAGATATTAATTTTATACATTTTAATAATTAATAGTTAATCTACTCATTATTAATATTTTATCAACTCCTTATAGAACTTTCTGTTTAGAAAAAGCAAATAGATATAGATATTAGAAAGTGTCTGCGTAATGTATGATTTTCAAAAAAAAATTTGTACTAATAACTTTAACTACTTTTAACCTGAACAAATTTTCTATCCTCCTTCGAATTGATGTTCATGAGGTTTGACTGTGTATAATATATATTTAAATTTTTAAATATTTTTCAAACTATTTTATTTATTTATTAATAATTTTTTTTCTTCTCTTTAAAAACTTTATATATTTCTCCTTATTTCCTTTGTATTTTTAACTTATTTTGTGAGTTCTATGTACTTGCATCTTATGCGCATTAAAAAAAAAACCTATCATTATTTTCCTAAATTTTTTCGTGAATCTATCTTTTTTGTCTTTATTGTGTTATCTCTCTCTCTCACTGCGTGTGTGTGTGTACATATATATATAAATATGTTGTATTAGCTTAATTCATTAAATCAAATTATAAGCCTTTTATAGGCTTAACAATAATATATATTATTAGAATTACTAAATTACCAATATTAGGAAAAAAGTTTCATTTACTTATGCAATTTTAAAAAAAATTACAAAAACTTTAAGTAAACAACATAAATTTTGCAATGCTGATTTCATTTATAGTGATAATCGTAAAGGGTTACTACTATTGCATAAATAGCACATGGCTTTTCATTGAAAAATATTAATTACGGAAAACATGTGATTTGAAAGCAGCTATAAATTTAATCAAATTTATTTCTTTAGCAAAACATATACTTCATGTTATACTATATCTTATCATCTTTAGGTCAACTTTAACATCATATATTTCATTCATAAATACATCATATATAAAACAAATATTTTACACATTTACTGATATTTTCTTTCAAAAAAAATTTAAACATTTATTTTTAGTACTATATATGTTTAATAGTATTAAGTGTTGTATGCTATTGTATCCTAAATATTACTAGAGATCAGCTTCAATTTGTGTTAAAAAAATAATTTTTAGATAAATATACAATTTTAAATATTCACTAAAAATATTTCTTAATAATGCAAAAATATGAAGTTCCTTTTTTCTAAATTACACAAGAAAAAATTGCACACTTCATTGACATGATTGATCAAGGATCAACATAATCTCGAAGAAAAAAAAAGAATTTAAACATGGAATAAATTTAAGATAATATACACAACAAACATTATAAAAGAAAGAAAGGTGCCTACTAACTTCTCGCAGCTGTGCCTTCACATCAGCCAACTCAGCTTCAAGTTGTGCATGTCTCTTTATTAGATCAGCATTGTCTTGAGTTAAGCGTTCCCGCAACATATGTTCATGAATATGAGACCGTTTTGCAGTTTCAAGTTCTTCACTGATTTGTTCAATATTGCACTATAATAAAATTATACCAAAAAGTAAATTTTATATATATATATATCAATATCATTACTATTTAGAAGCAAAATAATATGAACATATAAGCTTTATAAAAATTTTATGAATACAAAAAAGTTAAGTTTCATTTTTTGGAATGAACTGCAGTTATGTATATTATTAATTGATATCAAAAATAAAAACATATTTTAGAGCATAGTGTTCAAAATTCCAGCAACTAATAAAAGTATATTAGACATTCTGTCTTTTTTTCTAGTGAGTTCATGTTTATTGTTTGTTTTAACATTTGAGTTAATCAGAAGGAGCATCACACTATCTACAGAAATTCACTGAGAAATGAGTGCTTTGCTTTTAACGGTAGGGATTTTTTGTGAAAACATGATGCAAGATTTTCAATTATGCCATAATCATGAAATACAGAGGAGAAAATAAACGCTTTTAAATGTTTCTCATCATTTATGTGAAACTATCCCTACTTCCTAGAGAGAAAATTTTTTTACAATAATTATTTTTATAGATTTTAATGTTATTGATTTTTAACAGGAAATTAATCTATAAATATGAGAAAGCTTTCTATTCAACTAGAGACTTAAATATTAGAGATTCTAGCTTACCTCAAATATAGATCATTAAACAATAACAAAAACTGAAATATAAATTAAAAACAACAAAACAAAAAGTTTATAATATATGATACAAAAGAAATTCTTTACTTTTAACATTTTCACTGCTTCCTCATGTTTGTCAGATGGCTTGGAACTTAATATCATTTTCGCCTCGATTAGTTCCTTTTGTATTTTTTGCTTACTTTCTTGCAATTCTTCAATAAATTGCTTGTCAGCTTTAATCTAAAAATATTCTTTGCTTAAATACAGCATGCAAATAAAATTATTTTAAAACTGTCAAATTAAATATTTATACAAATTTAATTTATCAAAACAGTCAAACCTCAGCATTATAAAATTGAAGGGCAACATAAATTCAGTAATATAGAGGATTAATAAACAACCTCAATTAAATATTTCTTAACAATTCAATCAAAATAATAATTCTATTGACATTCTAAAAATTGTATAACATGTATTTATTTCAAAAAACAGTTACTTGAACAATTGTTAATAACATTGTTTTTTCATTGATATTCGATTTTGCAGATTATTTTACCATTTTAATATCTTTGTTTCTTCACCACAAGTCACCACACAAACTAAAGCATTATTGCCCTCAGTAACTACTTCCTTATAAGTATCCTCTTTTTGGGAGGGATTCATTAAATTAACAAGTTCTCTCCAATTTTATTAAACATTTCTATCTATGCACACATCTTGCAAGTCTACTTCTTTAGAAATTGATGATTCTGGCAAGGGCTTTTCAAACATGGCAAACTTCTTTTTATTAGAGTTCATAGAAATAATTCATAAAATTACTGAAGAAAAATTTTTAAAAATTAAAACTCTAGGAAGCATTTTAAATACTTCAGAAATTAGAAGAAAAAAAATTTATCAGTTATTCATAGAAGTATTACAGAAAAGGTACATGAGAAAACTGCATACCTCTACTGATTTAATGATAAAATTTCTTTTTATATCACTATTTTGCCACTTTTTATTAATTGCAAAACTTCTAAATTTTTCGTAAACATGTCTTTAAAGTTCAAATGCAATAAAAATAAATTTGTATGCTTGGTGCTTGCATTGACATAATGGGTTCTTTTATCATTAAACTAGGTTATGAATGCAAATGAAACATTTAAAAAACCTTACTTTAAAGCCGTTATAATTTAGAAAGTTTTTAAACCAAATGTAGCTAGAAACAAAAGTTACTCTAATGTTTCTATAGGGTTTTTTTACTGTACACAAAATGTTGGAATTTTTAGCTTTGCTCACTGAAAAATTCACCATAATAACACTGGTGATCAAAAATATTTCATGAAATCTATTAGGCTAAAAGAGGTCATGATTAACAACATAACAAAAGCTTAGATTCAGATTTCTTTTTAATATTCAAAAATTGGTGTTATAGAAGTTTGTAATATCAAGGTTTCACTGTAAAACTCTTAGTAATTTAATATTGTACAATAATTGTTGTAATTAAAGTTCAGACTGCCTAGTTCTTACTTTTATTAACAATTAGCACTCATGATTCCTATTTAGAATGTTTGTAACCATAAGCTTATAAGATTTATATTTTCATCATTAATTAAACACAAATTATTTTTAAACATTGTTTTGTTTTCAATTTTATTAATGAAAGCCAATGTTGAGTATTTGACATATAATGTAATTTTTTATTTATTTTTAACATTGAAATCTGACTTGAAAAAAAGGATCGTAACAAAATGTTAAGTATAGTTAGATTTTCACTAATTAATTTATTTGAATTCAGAAAATATTTAGTTAATGCAATTGTGAGAATAATTTTTTTTTTTTTACATTGAAATCTGACTTGAAAAAAGGCTTCATTACAAAATGTTAAGTATAGTTAGATTTTCCCTAATTAATTTATTTGAATTCAGAAAATATTTAGTTAATGCAATTGTGAGAACAATTTTTTTTGTGTGTTAATCTTATTATAAATTTAATTATTTTCTTCTTGTTAGATTAGTTTCAAAATTGTACAAATTTTTAAATTTTCGATAAGATTTTATTTTAGCAATTTTTTAGATGTCACAAAATCTAATATTAATAAGCAACATTTAAAAAAAAATGTTTCATTAAAGAGGAAATAAAAATTTCAAATAACACAAATTATTTTCATTATCACATTTGAAGTACCTCTTTTTCAGCTTGCTGAACATCTATTTCCAAATTGTCATTTTCGTCCTGTAATTTAATAACATTTTGTTTATGTTCTTCTAAAAGTTGCTCCAATTTAACATTTTCATCTTGAAGGTTATCTTTTTCTTTTTGCACTGTAATCAAGTCTTCCAAAATAGTGCATTTTTCTTTTCGGAATCTTTCTGAAAATGTTTGTTCAAAAATTACATCAACATAGAATTTATTTCTATTTTAGCCATAAATTTATATTTGAAGATATTATAAATAAGCTATTATAAATAAAATTCATGCAATTATAACGTAATACAGTTTTTCAGATTTTAATACCATAATAATTGCAAATTAAAAACACTGTTACTTCATTAAACTGGGTTTCTTACAGAGTATGGGTGGATACATTTAAAAGCATTACAATGTTTTGAATGCATCAAACAAAGCTTAAATAATACAAAGCATTTTCTGAATAACATATTTTTACAAACATATTAGGTGAACAGTCATAGCTTTCATTTTCATGATTGTAAATCAAATTAAATTTGACCAAGACTAATTTCCTTTTTAGTCAAATTTTAAATTGTATTATCAATATTAAGTTAACAATAAATTAAAAATTAATGATATGTATATGTTTTTGGTAACTTTGGGATCTCTTATTGTTGTAAGCAAAAATAAGCAAATCACAAAACCTTCTTTCATGCTTAACTAAAGTTGCAACACTGCCACCCTTGCTTTTTGCTTTAACTTTTACTGTAGTGATATAATTTTAAGATTAAATACAAGTCAAAATATAACTTTGTATAAAACAAAATTTGGTCTTAATTTATTCTATCAAATCTAGTCAAATAATATCCGAAATATATTCTCTATAGAAATATAGTCAGAATATATTCTTTAGAAATCTCTAATATTTCATATACGGTTAAATGTCTTAAACTTTGAAACTCTTTAAAGAAAATTTTTTCTAACTTTTTCACTTCCTAAATTTAACAATTTGGAATTTTTCCAAACGTAATTTTTCTAATTTTTAATACAACATATTTTTTTAAAATTTAACTGAAATAAATAGATGCTAATATCTGACATAAGTATGACTCATGCCCTTCTTTTCCTCCTGTCAGCAAAAATAAGCAAACAACAAACCCTCTCAAGTGCTTGCTTGTGCAATATTTCAATGACCATGGATAATCAATTTATTTTAATACAGATTATAATATGATTGCATGTATTATAAAGCAGATATCCTAAACACAAATTATTTTGAATTAATAGTATGTCATTTGCGTTTGATATTAAAAGTTATTCAATAATTTTAAAAGAATATTTTTTGAATTGAAAAAAATAAAACCATATTCCACAAAATTTATGAATGAGTAAAAACAAAGAATAACAGCTACAATCTAAGTACTTATTAAGCAACTACTTATGCTTTAAGCACATTTAATAACCTTAATTCCCCTATAACCAATTACATTTTCTTTCTTCTTTTCTTTTTTTTTCTGTTAAAGCAAAAAAAGAAGGCAAACTTCTGGAACACTTATTACGTCAAAGGTGGCTTTTTTCGTTATTTATTTTTTATAACTTAACACACCTGAATGAAATCATTTAATCATTTGCCAACGTCAGAAATATGCATAAAACTTTAAATATCAATATCGTTATTTAAAATTACAAGTCTAAAAATTAAAATTATTTAGCAGTTACAGAAGACTATTATTTAAGGGGAAAAAATTGTAATCAATGTATTAAGTAGAATCTGTAAAACCAAATTTAAGTTCAAATTATTTTCAAAAGAGTCAAATTAAGCACAAACATTTCTTTAAAAAGCAGGTCAAACAATCATTAATTTCAGTTTTCCTACTACAAGTTTTAATTAGTAACATTAATATTTGAAGTATTTTACAGCATGCTCGAAACTTTTAATCAATTAAAATTAAAATAATGATTTCCAGAAAACTATACAGATGTCCAATTAATAAATCATAGTTAGATTGAATACAAACTGATTTTAATTAATTTTAAAAAATTCAATACAAATTAAACAAAGCAATAACAATTGTAAGGCAATAACTTTTCAAAGTAAATGTTTGTAGGATAAAGATTTCAATATAATTCTACTGACCAATTTTATTTTCTTTAAATTAATATTTCAACAATATTTAGTTAAAACTTATTCTAACAAGGTTTCTTTTTCTTTTTTTTAATTGACTTCATTTCTAAAAATAAAATTCAGAAAATGATAGAACATTTTAAGCTACAAAGCATGGATTTAAAATTTTTATTTCAACAGTTTAATAAAATATTCGAATTCACAAGCATAAGCTTTATTGAAAAATCTTGCAAATTGAAATGAATAAATTTTAAAAACAAAACTAAACCAACAATAAAATATAAATTGATAAAATTCTGGAAGGATTAAAATAATCTCAGATTTTATTTTAATGAATATATAAAACAAGGAAATAAATCTACAGAAAAAAAGCAGTATTCTGTATACCTTCCAACTCGTTAACAGTTTTTTGAACTCTGTCTCTTTCAGATCTCAACAAATCAATAGATGTCTGCTTTCTTTTCAAATCAATTTTCATGTTCTTCATTTCGCTGTGGCTATCCTAAAACAAATGCTAAGATTAAAAAATCCACTTATCAACTTTAGTATTTTAAAAAGGCATAAACATAAAAAATAGATATAAAATGAATTCTTCGCACATCAGAACTAAAATAATACAAAAATGAGATAAATAATTCTAAACTTTCCGTGAATACAATCAAAATTTTATATAACAAGCACTCAAAATTCTTTTCAGATAAACAAAAAGAGTAAATAAAATTATCCGAAACCTCATATAAAAAAAATTATAACATGCTTAGTACAACAAAAAGAGTAAATGTTGTCCATGTTCAAAAAAGGATTTAGTATTTTATTTGATAACTACCAACATATATAATTATATTTGGGAAAATAATGGAAACTTTAACAGGGTGAGTAGCCAAATCTTTCAACAAAAAATAAGCACCTTTTAAGTACTTTCTAAGCACTCAAAACATATTTTTAAGCACTATACACTTTAACAAAATACAAAATAATTTTCGAAGACTTTATATGATCATCATAAAATAACTAGTTTCTGACTAAACACTATTTTTTTTATTATATTAGCCACAACAAAAAGATAGAGAGATTTTTTGGTTCGATTTCAGAGGGTGGTGAATGAAGCCTGAAATTGAGAATATCTTGCAAAATGCAGCAGAGTTGCACATGAGAGTGCAAGAGTCTCATCGAACCCAGCTCAGTAGTCACTCCCAAGTATTTCCTCAAACATGTAACATGATTGGCGAAATTGATTGTGGTTGAATGAATTGTGAAAACGTTGAATAGAATAATGTGAGAAGCACGATTTTGCATCATACGTGGCGAAAATCGACATGGGGAAGAAAAAAATCACATTTTCGAAAAAGGAAAATTAAGCACTTTTTAAATACACCTAATAAGAAAAGCACCTTTAAGGGCTTTTAAAAAACAAAAATTGAAAAGAAGCACCTTTAAGCACTTTTTAAAAACGCTATGCACCATGTTTATAAATGAAAAACTCAGCCATCAAGTTGAAATACTTACAGATAACTTTTTCACCATACGTTCACTCTCTGCAACCAAGGATGGATGTTGCTTGCTCGTCTCGTGCATATGAGTTCTCTTAAACTTAATTAAGGNAGCTCAGTAGTCACTCCCAAGTATTTCCTCAAACATGTAACATGATTGGTGAAATGGATTGTGGTTGAATGAATTGTGAAAACGTTGAATAGAATAATGTGAGAACCACGATTTTGCATCATACGTGGCAAAAATCGACATGGTGAAGAAAAGAATCACATTTTCAAAAAAGGAAAATTAAGCACTTTTTAAAAACACCTAATGAGAAAAGCACCTTTAAGGGCTTTTAAAAAACAAAAATCGAAAAGAAGCACCTTTAAGCACTTTTTAAAAACGCTATGCACCATGTTTATATATGAAAAACTAAGTCATCAAGTTGAAATACTTACAGATAACTTTTTCACCATATGTTCACTCTCTGCAACCAAGGATGGATGTTGCTTGCTCGTCTCGTGCATATGAGTTCTCTTAAACTTAATTAAGGAAGATAAAAATCTGATAACAAATATAAAAAACTTCAAGATAAAATAAAAATAAACAACATTAAAGAATGAGAACTTAATAAAAAGCTTAGACATAATTTACAAATATTCATAATTTTCAATGCTAAAATAATAATGCCAAAAAAAGGAGAAACTTTATTTAAACAACAACAAAAAAATTTAGACCTATATTATTTATAGATTTAATCAAAGATTTTATTAATACAAGAGTCAATCCCTAAAAAAAGCTTAAATTACTTTAGAAGTAAATAGATGATTTGTGCAAACACAGTATAAATCCTTTTCAAATAAATCCTTTACATTTTTTTTTTCAAAATGCTTACATTGTGATTTAAAAACAATTTCTATATGCCTAAGACATGCTTTATAAAGTAAGCACTAAATTTTTCCAGAACTATACAGTTAGGAGCTGATGAAAATTTACTAATTAAATAATAAAATTATGACTGAATAAAAAAAAATTATAAAATTTTAAATAATGTAAAAGTTTTAAAAAATGTAAGAATAAAAAAAAATTGTTAATATAAAGGATATAAATATGCTACTTCATTTTCCAGAACATAAATCTGTTGCTGCAAGTTTTCAATATATTCAATTTGAGATTCACTAATGCAATCTGACTCAGATGCACCAAAGGCTGGAGGTCTGTTTCTAAAACAAAATAAAGATTCTTTAATAAATATGCTATAACTTTTTTAAAAAGGGATTTTTATTTAAAAAAAGGCATTAATTAAAAAAGGACAATAGGATACACAGCAATAAAAATATATTACTGTGTAACCTCACCAATTGTTTTTTAATGGACGGAAATACTGAAAAACTTTCTTAAAACTTTAACAAAAGATACCTCATGTTCGACACTTTTACAGGATGCAACTTCTTATCGGTTTTATAAGCTGATGACTTCTTCATCATATTCTTCACCCAAAAGAGACAATCTTCTTATAATGAAAAATTTTCTCAAATACTTTTCAAGTTAAAAAATATCAAAATACAATATTTAAAAACATGGACAGTACACATTAAAATGCCCAGTGTAAAATTTTATAATAGTTCTCAATATTTCATAAAAATATAATGTTTACAAATTTCAAAAATATTATTTAATCCATAGTAAACATATCAAAACCCAAAACAGAACTTAAAAGAACCGGTTGCTATGGTGAGAAAAATAGTTACAGATACAAACAACAAGAACCATAAATTAAAATAGAAGCTCATTTGATCTATGATCTATAAATCCCAAATTAGTTTTTGTATACATTATCTGTAATTTTATTAATAAGGAATTCTCAAGCTTTATTTTATATTTTTGTAATATTTTCCAACCAGTTATTTTTAGTAAAATTAATGATCTAGCTCAGCCTCAATCTCAGATTTGAAAACTACGCGGACGCCATACGACCAAAATAAACAAATTTGGTTTTGATTTGTTTCATTAATTGAATATATTTTGCTTTTTATAAATGTTTTAGTAATTTATTTAAATAAATTAAGTTTATTCTTATTTGTTTGAAAACTTTGAACTGCAAACAAATTATTTTACAGATGCAAAATATGGCTTTCAAAATAAAACAAGAGCGTAATGGTATGCATTTTTAGTTAACTCAATAAGTAATAAATGTTTAAATAAAGTCATTCAATATTTCAACTTTTGAATAAAATTGAAAATATTTAACTTTTTCATTACTTCAAATCCTTGGTCTTCATATTTTTCTTTTACTTTACTCCAAATAAGGTGTACGGATTATTAGCTAACATTCTATTTAAATTATCATTTCAATAAGTCCTAGGTCTGGTGTATTATCTTATTATTTTATTATGAAAAATTCTAAAACATTGTCTAAAATATATTTTTAAAAAATATACAGATCATCATCGAGAAAAATTGGTTTGAACAAAATGAAAAATATCTATATTTTTAAGTGTAATAATTATTTACTTAAACTATTCTAATAAAAAATCTCAAAACTTGTTATCAATAAAAATAGTGGGTAAGAGTTTGCAATAATGTAACTCTCTTATTTTTCTAAATTTTTATGTTCTTGGAAAATAATGAAAAGTGAGATTTTATGATAAAAAATTTTTTTCATATACAGTAAAAACTCCAAATTACTGTGCATAGTCCAAGAAACACTCTATTCTATATTCTTGCCAAATAATGTACTTTAAGTATATCTGGTGTATAAACAAATTTTTAAAAGCCTGGAAAATGTAAAATTTGTAATTTTTACAAAAGTTATTAAGTTATTCTGGCTCTTGTAGTTTTGAGTGTTAAACAATATATTGAATTTCTTGGTAAAATTGTTTTCAGCATATTTTATACAATTTATTAAATTGAATAAAATAATTATTTTAGTTTTCTTTTTTCTGTTGGTACCTTACTCGCTATAGAAAATATATATTAGTCTTAGAAAAAGAATAATAATAATGAAAAATTGATTTCAACTCTAAAAATTTGAAGTTTTTTTTTTATTTAAAAAATTAATTTTTAACTATTTTGAAAGATGAGTGCTTTTCCATTTTGCCAATTAAAAAACTTTCGGTCATTTTATCTATTTATTTAAAAAAAAATTATAATATGTCACCACTTAAAAATAAAAATTCAAAAACAGAAGTTTCTTGCACTCAGTAAGTTTGCATTGGTGACTAACTAATAACAAACAGATTTATCAATTTTGGTTTGCTGAGCTCTTAAAAATTTTAACCTCTGAACAAATAATTAAAAAATAATGTAAAAAGATAATTGCTCTTTCTTAGTAAAAGAAATTAATTTTCCAGCAATTTTTCTTCTTTACACCTGTAGAAGTTAATGTGGGTTATAGCAAACTGTAGTTTATAGAATTGCATTACGTAGATCTGTACATACACTTAATGTTAGTTTGATACACATTTATGGATTTTTAGCAGGAAACTATTCTAAATGAATTATTGATGTCGCAAAGATAAATTAATTGTAAAAGATAATATATTTAGGGATTTTTAGACAAAAATATTTAGGGATTTTTTGACAAATAATAGTTATTTTCAACTAAAAACATTATTTGAGAGAAATGATTTTTGAAAGAAAAAATTTCATAATTTTAGCTTTAATAATGTCATGAACACCACTGTGACTTTACGATAAAATTACGTCTTTTTTTAAAACGCAACCAAAAAAAACTTGAATCTATTTTATTCTCTCAATACTAAAATACAATATTTTTTTTTAGCTAAGCCTCAGAAGTGAACATTTTTTTTATTTATTTACATGTAAATACAAACAAAATTGATGTTTTTAAATTTTAGGTCCTGAGTTAGAAAGTGCCAGATCTAAATTGGATGAAGCCCTACAATTTATAATTGAAAAAACTGAGGAAAGGTACACACAATTTTTAATATTAATTATTTAAATACTTAATGTTTTGCACTTTTTATGTTTTTATATATTTGTTTATTTTAGCCCTTCCTCCTCTGATGATGATTGTAATAAAGGCTTTTCAGACTTAATGATAAAAAGGTATGCAAATACTACCTCTTCTTATCAAATATTGTGTTTCTATTAATGAAATGTATGTAAATTTTTATTTTACAATAATATAACAGGCAAGTGACAAATGACTACATCTAAAAGTGTGAAGCTTAAGGTTTTTGCTAAGTGTATACGCTTAATTTTTTCTACCAGGTTATTAAATAATACATTTCTTTAATGGAGAAGAATTAAACAGCTTCTGTATTTTATATTTTTTAAATTTTAAAGTGATGTTCTTAAGAAGGAAAATACATGTATTCATATTTATTTAATAATAATTTACACGATATACAAGTTTTAAAAAAAGAACAACTTGGTTATCATGTAAATTATTATTACACTCTAAATTTTTCAAGTTTTAATTTAGTCATGATTTACAAGTTATATGTATGTTTTTTTTCTTAGTATGCATCTTTTGAAACTACGAGGGGGGGGGGAGTTCTATTACTACATTTTTGCTTTTGTCACAAATAATTATGTCTTACACATGTTTTGTGTATAAATTACAATTGCAATCATGAAAATATTGAGTATTTAAAAGCTATAAATTTTGGTTTAAAAACTTGTAGCTCTCAAAAATATCTATAGCTTATGTGCTTTAATCCACTAGTGGCTTAGCTAATGGGCAAAATTGGGAGGATGTTTCTCCCCTATACACTATTTCCCTATCTAATAACATGAAAAAACTGGTTTTAGATGCGGAGAAGACTGCAGATTAAAATACAACTTTTTACATGCACAACCATCGGTGGGTTTAAATTTATTACAATTTTTAAAAATCACCAAGCATAGGTGCAGTTATACATATTTTTATTTTTAACATTTACAGGGAACACTCACTTATACACTGGTGTAAGGGGCCAACAGAAAAAAGCGCGTAAGTGAATGAGACGCATAAGTGAAAAACTTCAAAATTCTAAAACTCAAAGTAAATTGCAGTGACAAAAGGAATAAATATGTTTTGAAAGATTAAATGTTAATATTTATACTGTTTTGGTATTTACTATAATTATACAAAGGAAAAATTTAACATACCTAAAGACAATTTCTTTTCTTACAAAATCATCCTTAATACATGTTTGTATTTGTTTTTGCCGACGTATTTCAAAAATAGTTTTTTCCAGTTCATATAAATGGGATAAGGGAGTTTCAAAACCAGAATTAATTTGTAAAGTCACGAATAGTGTCTAAAGCTTTTAATACTGTTGTGTGATTTGGAGGAACTTTATCATCCTCGTCAGTATCATCCACCACGTGCTCATCCTCCACAAGTTTAAGTTAGATATAACTGAACAGTTCTCCACAAAAATTTTAGTTTTATGGGAGAGGGTGAAACATCACTTGATAAATAGGAAAGTACTTGACATCAAAAGCTGTTCGATTTCTACTGTCACTAAACAGACCACGTCCTTTTATTTACTCAGGATGTCCATCTGACTGCAAGTAAGTGATCGCTGTCTCTTTCATATTTCAGGTGTATTTCTTTTCTCTTCTTTCTAAAAAACGGCATGGGAGTAAAACTAACCTCTGAGCAAGAGGAATGGTCATTTTCTTTAAGATGAATGGACTTTCATTGTTGTTGGTGTAACAGATAAGACACCCTATACAAAAGTGTGGAAAGAATGTCTTTCTAGAAACAGCAAAAATGAGAAGGTTGCAGGGGGAAGAAAAGTGAACTATTTAGAAGGATCTAACAATATGTTTCCTCTTATCTGTAACAAGGCTTTATCTGCTTAAAATTGCTTAAATTTTTAATTTAAAACCTTTTTTTTTTCGAAAAAAATTATTTAAAGAATAAAAAAATTTAACTGTTAGCCTAAAATTTCGGCGCATAATTGAAACATTTATGTTTAGAGTGACGCATAAACAAAGGATGTTTATCATTATTTTCCTACCTAATGTACTGGGACCTATAAAAAACGTCGTATAAATGAAAAAGGTGCATAAAAATGGTGGTGCATAAGGGAGAGGTCACTGTATTTTCATTTGAAGCATATAAGTTATCAACTCTACTTTTAGAAGTGCAGATTGAAAGAGTCTCTTATATGTAGACCTCTCATATCTTTATAACTCATATGCTTTAAATTTAAAATAATTTTGAAAGATCTCCAAGCAAAGCTGTGATAATTTTGGAATATTTTTTTCTCTGTATTTGTTATTTGTTTTGGACATTTATTTACATTTGTAGCATGAAAGTTATCAGGTCTTCATTTAAGAGAAGACTTTGTGTATGTCTCCTAAATGTAGACCTGACAATTTATCTGTTTAAAATTCAAAAGAATTTTAAATCACCAAGCTAAGTTGTGATCATCCAAAATTAAAATATAAGATCATACATATTTTGAGTTTTTTTTCCTCCATACTCATAATTTAGTTTGAGTCAATAGGTGTCTTCTACTTAAATTTTTTTTATGAGTCTATTATTATTAATTATATTTTATGTTGATGTGACTGGTATTGTAAACAACAGTTTGCCTATTGTAATTTTTATCCATATTTTCGATAGCTAGGTATCATTTAATATCTTTATATAACTGAATAAATGCTAATCAACAGAGAAATAATTTGAAATTTATTATTTTCAGAGAACCATCACCTATTTTATCACCTACCAAAAGACCTGTTCAAAGAACACAAAGAAAACGTCGTCGTAAAGATGAAACTTTGAACAAAAATGCTAGTTAGTGCAATTTGATTATTTAATTTTTATACTTCAAAACTTTCATTATTCTAATGTAATGCTGACAAAGAAATGTAACTCATTGCCATTTCATAATTGGTCCTTGTGTTCCAACAATATAATAATTGCTACTTTATGCGTTTTGTGCATTACTATTTTATCCATTCCAAGAAGTCTGTACTTCTGAAGAAACTAAATATGAAAAAACATCTACCTGTGTGTCAATTTATCCAGGGATTTTTTAAAAACAATTTTTTAGATAACTTTCTTCTTAGTCACAAAATTTACTTTAAATTGTTTTCTTTCATTTTTTTTTAACTTCAGTAACATCTGAAAATGTACAAGGATATTATATAAATTCCTTTTTTTTTTGTGCACTGGTACAAAATACTTTGCAATGAAATTGTCAAATTGATAAAACATTTAATGCTACTTTATTATAATTTATATACATTTTAAGTACAATGCACTATAGTTTGATGGTTGGGCAGATAAGTAAATTTTTATTCTTAATTTGACACTTTTTATGCAATTACTGAATTTGAATAATTTATATTTTCTTTAGAAAAAGTGATTTTGCAAATTCAATTAGTAAAAGTTATTATTGTCTTTAAAATAAATAAACTAATTTTTAATACTTTTGCCTGCTTAAAATTATATAAATATTATAATAATATTTTTTTAAAAAAAACATCTAGCCATGATTTTGTCATTTAATCATAGTTTTGTCTAAACATTTTTAATAATTTTTATCAAAAAAGGTTCTTTTATACGAAATATATCACAAAATATCTACATGCCTAGTATAAAAATATTGAAAAGGGTGCAAGTACAGTAGAATCTTGATTATCATTGTCTCACATAAATTTTTAAAAAAAATTATATTACACCTTTTGTATTATGCTAATAGCAGATTGCTTCAATATGCAATTTATTATTGTGATGCACTGCTTAAATGACATATGCTCTCCTGCTTTGTTTGAACCATCTAAAAATACAAATTGAAATTTTTTCATTAAATTTTCTATACATTAAAATATTTTTCCATACATATATTGTGAAAGAATAAAAAATATTTTATCGAGTCCTATATTTGAATTAAATTATTACTATTAGTAAATGAGATTCTTTAAAGCAAGTATAGTTAAATGAAGACTTTAAAAAAAATTTTACTTTTGTAAGATTTATGTATATATAAAAAAGCCTTTTGATTTTGTATTCATAATGTTTAGTTAATTCTTTTTATTTTATTTTATTTTTCAAATGTAAGATATATATATTTGTATTTTATAATTTGATTATAAGGAACGTTTTTTTTTATTATTTGCTTCTAGTCATTACAATTGTTTTAAACTTAAACTTTTCTGTATTTTTCTTTCTTAAATATAATTCTCTAGGGATAAACAACATACAATTCAATAATGAATTGTCTTGTTGTGACTACAATTTACTTACAATTATTTTTTCAGATTCATACGTTATGAAGCTATTTGACCGAGCTGTCGATTTGACACCTTTTACTGAACAGACACCACTTTATCCAATTTGCAGAGCCTGGATTAATAATCAGTCATTATATAAACCAGTTACGACACCTAAAGAAGAAATTGTAAGTGAGGATGTAGAAAGCTGTGAAGACACAGATAAGGTAATAAGAATAAGCTTCTTTTTTTAATTCCTCATTGCCAAACTCTTTCTCTAGAATTCTCTTTTTATTTGTTGCAGTTTGATGAACTGCTATTTGATAATTAAATATTAGTCTAAAAGAAAATTTTAAAAAAAATCATTAAAATCCCAGGTGACGTGACTATTTTTTTTAAAAAAACATCCAGAGTTTGTTGCTGTAAGATTTAGTTTGTAATACAGTTGAAATGATGGAATCGAAATAATATTGAATATTTTTAAACTGATATACACTTTATTTTTATTGTTAAGGACGAAATGATATAGTTTGTTCATTGCGCTAAAAAAAGGTATTGTTTGTGCACAGTACTTTAGTGTACATTACGTAAACTGTGAGTATATTATTTTAAAATTTGTTTCAGTTAATTATCACAATTATATGAATAAAAAAATTTATAAATAACTATTGGTATAAACATTGAATTATTAGTTTTATTACATGATTAAATAAATTTGGATAACTTTTTTACTGGAAGAGTGAAAAATATGTTCCAGATGTAGACAGTTCAAATTGAAGTTATAACTATGGTTTATATGTGGAAATTGGTAACATAACCAAATTTGAACCTTCAAACTATTTTAATCTCAAAGCTTTTATTTCAAAAGTAATATGATTAGTACAGTCTGACTTTTTTTTTTTTTACTGGAATGTTTATAGCCTAATTTTTTGATTATTTGCAGTAATTTTAAATTAACTGTGAAAATACTAACTTGAACATTAATTTTTTTCTTCTGTTACACATAATTCAAAAAAAAATTATCCCTTAAACATCAGAACTTGTTTGATCAGTCTAAAAATCGATAAAATGGGTGCCATGTTTGCTAAGGAAAATAACTGTTTTAAGGTTGGATCTTAGACTCTTGTTTAAAACCACAGACCCAAAGAGAACTAAAACAGAGATTTGGTAGCTTAATATCAAATAAATCAAATTTTGGCCCAGGTGATTTGTGTTGATACATTTCTTGTTAGTATTAGTGCATGCATAATATTGTTTTAACCATGTTAAGTGTAATATTACTAAATATTTACATGCACTATAATAATTGGTAACTATAATAATATTAATAATTGGTTCATTGTTGATAAATTTCATTTCCAAAGGGTTCTGAAAATCCAGTGACAGAAGATGTCTATCAGCTTCCACCTCCTCGTCCCTTGCAAGGTAGAGACTTAAGAGTTCCATCTCCTGTTCCTCAACCTGTTGATCACTTTGTCATTTGTTCAGTAAGTTGTGCCTACTAATTAATATTTTTTATGATAAAACAGTATTTTAACATTTTTTAGTTGCGTTTCTATCTTTAATAGATTACAGATACTGCATTATATACAAGAACCATTTTAGTTATGCTAAAATTTATTGCTAAAAAATTATTTAGATCTTATTTTAAAAGAGCAAGTTTTTTGCAGCCAGCTTCAAAATAATACTAAATTCTCCTATAACATCACTATCTTTAATTTAAACATTTTAAACTTTTGTGATTTGTTTGTACGGGGGATTATTTTCTTATAAATAAAACCTTATTTAATTTTTTTAGGATGGATCAAATAAAACAAATACTACAGACGCATTAATGATCAAACATTTACTTCACTGGAAAGCTGTGAGACAAAAGTATATTTCATTTTATGATTTTTTATTTTCATACATTTATATTTATTTGATTTCATTTAATTTCTTTTCTCTTAACTTCATAAGGTGGAAACAGGCTGCTAAAGCTAATGAAGATCGCTATAAAGAAAGTGGAGCTGTACTCAAGAGCATGTTTGAAAAGTAAAAGTGTTTTTGTTTTTTTTATATCATTTACATATTAAATTTAAAAAAAATAAAGACAGGTATTAGTATAAATTTTATATTAGCTAGTTTTTGTAAATACTTTATCTTATTTATTTACAATATTTTTAAGTTCAGAATAATAGTTTCAATAGATACTAATTAGACTTCAGTAAAAAGGAATATTTAATAATGATTTGATTTTCTATATAAGCAAAAAAGAAATTGAAATTGTTTTTTCAAATGCTACATTTTCTTGTCAAAATTTAAAATAATTGTTATAATTTAATATTAAATTTATTCTTTATCTTCCATTAAGCAGTATTTAAAAAAAAAATAATTAATAAATTTTCTGAACGCAATGTAGTTTATAATTGTTTCTCAAGTGTTAATTTGTTATGTGCGTTTCCACCTTTTCTTCTTAATTTGCTCTTTTGCTTCTCGTGCCTGTTCTGTGTCTTATGTTGCATGTAACATAATACTACAAATGAAAATTATGAAGTTATGCATGAAAGAAACAAAAGAAGATAAATAAAACAATCTATAAAACTGTACATAAATAAAGCTTTATAAATTACTATTCCATGTGTGAGCAACAAAATTTAGCTTTCTTCTCAAAGTGAAACTTATTAATCAAATTTAGTCTAGAACTTTCAGCCTTCAAATCTCTTATTTAAATGTCATTTTGTAAAATAACTTTTAAATTTTTAAAGGGCTCAGTGTCGAGATGATGGCCTATCTTCTGAGCAGTGGGATACTCCTACTTAAGATATTTATTTGTCCAGTAAGTGTATTTCATATGTTTTTCATTTATTTAATTAAACAAGGTGATAGATACAGACATGTGATTGCTGGAGGAAGAAATTATCTGAATTTTTTTTTCCTCTCTGTGTAGGTTTTTATGTACGTAAAAGAAAATTGAACTTATTTTTAAGCTCAAAAGGAACATTTATAAAATTTAAAGAGAGAAAGAAAAAAATTTTTATCTAAAACAAATTATTCTCATGAATACATAAAAGAGTATATATATATTATATTGAAAAAAATTACATACTCCTCCTTTTTTGCACTTCGCACCTCATTCATAGCATGAAAAAAAAAGTTTTAAAAACTGTGAAATTTCGCAGCAATTACTGAAAAAGAAAATAATGTGTATCTACGACAAAATCAAATGAATCAAAAAAAGAGGTTATTTAAATGTACGGTTCGAGAGTCACGTAGCGTGAATCACATGTTATAAATATATATCTTATTTAAAATATCGAGATTTTCTAAAATATGCAAAAATCAGTAGTGATAACTTCAAAAATGTATTGAAAAAAACTGTAGAATTTTAACATCAAATTTTGAGTACCCGAGTGCAATTTAAATTTTTACGTATCAGAATTTTAAAAATCAGGTGAAAATGAACAGCAATGACTGGCAATAAAAAAATAAAAAAGATTGAAACAGTGTATAGATTTATCGCAAATAGTCTGTTAAAAAGCATTTATTCTAAAGTGCGATTTGAATGTTTCGATTCTTAATAACATGTCATGAAAATATCAGTATTTAAGAAACCATGAGGATATTAGCAGTAATATCGGTCAAAAAGTCGATCGAAAAAACAGCTGTATCATTGTGAATACTAATGAATGCACTAGTTACATTTTGTGTGTCGTTATGTGTAGAAAATCTGTAAATTTTTAAAAAATGAGAAAATGTGTAGCGCAATAATAGTAAATAAAACACCATGGATTTAAGATTGTTTTGACGTAAATCAAGCTCACCGAAAAGTGACTACTCAAATGTGCAGTTCAAATTTCGCGTGTTGTAATAATATTGTAATTTTATAAATCTTGAGAAAATCAATTGGACTAACTGCAAAAGAAAAAGAAATTTTGAAACACGGATTTACGATGATATCGAGCGCGGTGAAAAGTGATAACTGAAATGCGAGAATCAGAATTTTCCTGTCCTACATACTGAAAATTAATTTGATTTGATTGGAGTCATATAAAAAAGGGCTAATATATCACATGGATAAATACTTATTCTGTTACAAATCGGAATTTGCAACTAAATTGCTCCACATTTTGCAAATGCAAAAAAAAAAAAATTCTAGCGAACGATCTTTTAAATGCTGGCCATTAAGGAATAACTTAATAGATAATTTTGTGTTTCCTCAATTTTTCATTTATTCCAAAGTTACTAGGAAATTTCTTTTTCAGCTCGTGTTCTTGAAATTTATCCAAAATTACGTTTTTTTTCCCCTACAAATTTGCGTAATAAAAAGTCGTTGTCATCCATAATTGAGAATTTAGGAAGAAAAATGGGGGTACTGGTTCTGACGGAATAAATGTCTGGTTAACGAGATTTTGCTTAAGTAAAGCAATGAAAATTTTAGATCAGTGAAACTATGAGAAACTTTTGTCTGAATTTAAATTGATTCCTGGAAGTCCGCGAATCAAAGGTCGCATAATTCCGCGATTTAGAGAAAGAATCACATGCCATTGGATATAAGCTGCCACTTAGGATTGAGTCCCAATCCTCATGACAACTCAGTATCTTTAACCCTCATTTTATAAGCATACATTTACAACTAGTATTTTGTAATGAATATATTATAACCATAAAAGGCTTAGAAATATTTAAATTATAACTTATGTTCTATTGAATATCACATATTTCAAATGATGACTAATTTGAACAAAATGTTGATTTTTGTTTTTATAAATATAAATGCTATTTATAATTTAATTAAAATTGTATTAAATTAAGAACAATTTTAAAAATAGTCAATTTTACTTGCCTGTAAGTTCTCACTTGGCCAGTAAAGGACTTCAATGGTAAGTTGTAGCAGAATAGTACAATATAGTAAATTTAAAGATTTTATATAAGTGATATCACTTATCATTTAAGTTTTTCATCACCTTGTCAGAAAATTGGTCTTCAGGTTATTCATTATTTGAACTCTAAGATCTGACAAAACAATTCTTTGTTAATATCAAAATCTTAAAATTATTTTTAAAAAATTGATACTTATCCTATTTGTGTCAAGCATTCTATCTAAAACTTTAAAATTATGGTAATATTTGATACGTTAATTATTCCTGTTTGATTTAATTGTCATCATTTGAACTATCATATAAAAGTATATAATACATATATATAAAAGAATTATTAAATAATTTATTTCTTTAAATTTTGTTATCTAATGTCTTTTTAATTGTTGAACTTAGAGCAATATAGTAATGAACTGCAGTTCCCGAGGTGATATTTTTACACCTGTTCCTTAATACTGTTAACAGTTAGAAACTTTACATGTATTCAGAATTTACACTAGATAGCAACATGATGCACAAAAACATTTTATGACTTACATAGAAATCTTAAAATTTTTCACCGAAATGCTCCTCTGGGCAATCAGAATATGTGGCTTATTATATCGCTCTAAGCTCACTCATTGTATGTTTACAAGTTATCAATTGAAATATTTTCATTATGCTATGTATTTATTGAAATTAGTATTGAATGTATTTTTCTTGCAGGTTTTCTTTGTGACATTTTAGAATAACGTTTTAACCTTTTTAATTTCATGGAGCATCATACTATAGTGATCTATTGACATATTGATTGTAAATATGATTTTGTTTATAAATATTATTGATAAATAAATATATTTTTATTCTTATTAGTTTAGTAATTTATTTTATAAAACAAATTATTTAATGTTTTTTTCAAAGCATTCATTTCTGTATTGTTTGGCTGCAATCTTTAAAATTATGGCACACAAAAAGGAGGAACAAATATTTATTTTTCAAACACTGCACACCAATTACCATCATCATAATAAGATTTTATAATATTTGATCCACAATCCTTAATTAAATCTTCAAGTTCATTTTCTTGGAAAAGGTGATAAAACCTGTGTTCAACCTTGTCACCCGATTTAAATGGTACCAATATATCTTTACTGCTAAATTCTGTCCGATTCTTATGCACAGGCATCTGTATAGTTCTTGAATTAGAAAGTTTGATTTCTTCAACTTTGGATTCTAAAATTGAAAGAGGTTCTCTAGATTTTTTTAAATAAGCAGATGATCCCTTGGGACCCTCTTGCTTCATTGACCATACGTATACTAAACATTGTCCCTTTGGATGAAGAACCCTCAATATTTCCTGTATTGCTTTCTTCCTCCGTTCCTGAATAAGGGAAATTAGTTATTAAGAAAAGGTTGAAGAGCTTTGTTGTAATAGGTTTTAATGGACATTTCTGTAATAATTGAGATTTCTCTGTGAAAGATCTTACTTATACAACATTTTGCTACGTTGTTAAACTTGTTCTTACTAAGTGGCAGTCTTTGGATGTTATTAAAATAGAAAAATATTCTTAAAGCTATTGGCAATAAGCAGTCGACAACAACAGAAAACCTGTCTTTAGATGCCAAGAATGTGAATGTTGTGACAGAAACTAGTAAAAAATTTATGGATTTCACCTCTCTGGCACAAAATGAAGAGGAGGCAGAAAAATGAATAGTTTTTAATTATTAAGACCAAATATTTAATTTTCAAAATAAATTGTAATCTTATTCCTAATGCATTGTTCTTTTATTACACTTAAATATTAGTATTTTTCCAAAATTTCAAAAACTATTTGACAGACTTCTTTTAAGAAAATATGGTTAACAAGAATAATTTCAAAATGTGATAAGCATTTTATTATTAAAAAAAACGAAATACAGAAATGGACATACTATGGTTTCCGTTCTATCAACAAGAACGTTTCTCTGTGTCTAAACACCAAATGACAAAGTAAAAAGATAAACAGGTAGGTACAAAGTGATTTAACAAATCAGGACACAGACACACAATGTAACAAGACAATAAAAATAGAAGTAACAGGTGTAAGGGGATTTGGCAGGATCCCCAGGAAGCAGTAGATTAAATTATAATAGACTATCAAATGGTGGGATACTATAAAGATCAGTAATTAAATATTATTAGAAAATTTCAAAACATGGAATGACTCTCAAAAATCAAGTTCAGTAGATAAAGAGCAGTTTTTAATGATTTTAGCAACAGAAAAACTCAAATCTATGATTAGAATTCCAATTATGTAGAGCTATGAGAGATCGGTTAATGTCTTGATTTTGGTGTTCTTTAATTTGAAGTCTAATGGTACATTTAGTTAGTCCAATATACGCAATACCACATTGACACAAAATTTGATAGATATCCCAGGTATTAATATCAGCAACAGTATCTTTAAGGCTGGTGTAATATAATTTATTTAAAGGGGAAAAAACATTACTTTAAACTCAAATTTCTACAAAATCTTAGCAATTTGAGAACTGATTTTTGGATATTAAAAAAAAACATATTAGTAAAGTTCAAATTATGGAGTTTGATGAATTGCAAGATTAATTTACATAGAATTAGCAGTAAAACTGTGGTCCACAGTGATAGCTTTAAAGTAAAGGAGCTCTTCATTGAGAAGATAACTATTTGATAAAATTTTATAAGTACAGTAAACAAGTGCATGTAAGACAGCTATATTTTGATTGAAACATGATGCTTAGCTAATTTCTAGGAAGCCATCCCAATATCAGAAACAATTTTGTCCCCACTTTCTAGTACAAATTCATATACTGCTAAGATCTTGTATGATTTTATGAGCTTCATACATTCAAGTTCAATGAAAAAGATCTTTTGCGATGTAAAATCTTTTTTTACTAACATGCTCGTAAATGGTGCCCTTAATTGCTTTTCTCTTCAGGGGTGTTTCCCAGATCGTCGCCAATAACCCATCGTGCAGCTCTAGTGTGACGTAAATTAACTACAACAATAATTGCTTTTCCTTTAAAAGATTACAAGAGTTCTACTTTAGTCAAGTTGAAAGCAACAAACTAATAAATCTTGCTTACATTTGTTTAAAACTGCCCACCTTTTAATGGTACATTTTATCGAATGGTTGATGGCTTAGCTATGCGTAATCCTCTGAAATCTTAAGTGACCTGTATATGGACTACTTTGAAGTGAAACTGTTTGATTTATTAATGCTCCTTTTTGTAGACAATATGTCAATGATTATTTCACATTGCTGACATAAATCGTGTTATCAATATTATGAATTCTATAGTTTCTTACATGCCATACACTTTGAAACAGGAAAATAATAAGTGTTAACCTTTTTTACGCATTCTTATTAACCTCAATTGTGAATTCTTACTACTGAGTATCGTAAACCATTTGCAGTTTCACCACCTCCCTCACAATCTTTTATCACATCCCCTCAAGCAAAATATAGCTGCCTTGAAGTGTTGTTTGAAGTGAAATTTGTTGAAATAGTTATCTTCTCAATGAAGAGCTCCTTTACTCTAAAGCTATCACTGTAGACTGCAGTTTTCTTTGTGATATTATTGATTCCATCTATAGAAAATTAATCTACCAATGCACCAAACTCTCTTACTCAAACTTTAACAACTTGATTGTTTTACCTTATTATCTGAAAATCAGTTTCCAAATCGCTCAGACTTCATACAAATTTGAGTTTAAAGACATTTTTTCTCTTGTATATAAACTAAGAATCATCAACATTAAAGATCCTATTGCTGATATTAATAGCTGGTGTATTTATCCAATTTTGTGCTGATGTGTACATTGGACTAAATAAACGTACTTATCAAACATACTCCAAAAAAATTTTTCAAACTCATCTAAGATATTATATAAAAACAACAAATTAATGCAGGCATGTATGTTTTATTTTCAAAATATAATTAAAATAAATTCAAATTAATACAATTTCACCCATTTTAGTTTACTAGTTGATTAAAAACCAATAATCATGGTTACAAATTACCTTTGTTGACATGTGATGTATAACAGCAATGCAGATAACTACATCAGCACAATCATCTCGAAAAGGAAGTTTTAAGCAATCTGCAACTAAAACTTCACTTTTTCCAGAACAATGTTTTGATAAGTTATATGAGGCATCACAACCAATCTATAATATATTAATACAAAAGAGATTTAATAGATTGAAGTAAGTTTACAACATTTTTTTAATAAAATCGAAACAATATATTTTTCTCTACTTCTATTTATTATGTTTTATAAGCTTAATTAAAGAAATATAATATATTTTAATAACATATAATTTTAATTTTATAATATATAATCTATTTTTTAAATATATTTTAAAACAGTAGTACATAATTTAATTGAACTAAAAATAATAAAATCTTAACTAAAATGTATGTTAATGTTTACAGTTATTTTCAATCTATCTAGATTAATCACAAAAAGACAACTTTCAGTTATATCATAACTTTACTTTTGATATGCTTAGTGCTAAATCATGAAATGTATAAGTGTAATACAAGATTGTAGTATTATATTGATAAGTATTATAAAAATATAAAAGATATTTTCAAATTAGTTAATCATACAGCTTTAGCTAATTAATCTTCGAAAAATACAATTAGATTTAAATATTACATAAATCTTGACTATATATTTAAGTAAATTCCACAGTATTACTCACATATACAGAAAATGAAACATTAATTGTTGATAAATACAAACATTTGTTTCTAATATAGATGTTCAATCGGAGGCATTTAACTTATGTGTTTAATTAAATCAGTTTATTGAGAATTGATTGTACCCTTTATAAAAATCTGTTACAATTTATATACATTTAACATAGTAAACTGAGTACCTCGTAACATCCAATGCTGTGATTCATATTTTTTCCATTTCCACATCCAATATCAAAAATAAGAGAACCAGGCGGAATGTTTTGAAGAAATTCTGCCACTTTAGGCCATGCTTTATATCGGGTCGAGCAAAAATGATCCGCAATTTTCTCATACACCTGTGATGTTGAAAAAAAGAAAGGTTATCAAAAAGGTTTCTGTTTGAGTTTCTTTTTATAAATTCAAAACCCTATAAAATGTCCTAATTTTTTTCCATATGGGAGAATGCAAAATATTAAGCTAATTTTGTAACTTCACTGTTGAATATATAAAGAAAGTATTACTAAAAGCAGAAAATATATTTAAATACCGATTTCGGAATTTGTTAGAATTTTGAAATCGTTCAAAATGTCTATAAAAAATTTTTTTATCCAATGTGAAACCAGAAATAATATAGAAGACAATTCAAGTAAATACTATAACTATTTTTTTTACTTGTGATAAAGATTTTGACACATAATAGGTATGAAAATATAAGTTAATGTTTACATTTGTAATTTTTTTTTTTTTTTAACAATGCTTTGTTAGATAATTATGTAAACTAATGTTCATTGTATCTCTAAGGGTTAAGTATGTAATAAAATTAAGTAATTTGTCTATGTAGATAAATATATATTAAAATTAATTATATAATAAATTTAAGTTTATTGTTTTTACAAAAAAAAATTTAATATTATTCACTGCTTGAAGTAAATCATTTATGATCAATCTTTTGTAATCAAATTACAACTGTAACAAAACTTTTTTACTTTATATAGAGCAAACTTTATTCAAATACCTTTCACATAATTTGCACAGTTATTGATAGTTAAAATATCTATTATTATTTTCACAAATTTAAAACAGTTTGAAAATAAAATGATAAGTGTAATAAGTATATAATCTTTTTTAACCTGGTTTACGTATTTTTTTTCCAATTCTTCGGCTTCCTCACTGCTTATGAGATCATCATTAAATGTTCTACAAAAAAAAAGTTAAAAGAATAAATTAAGTCAATCAAATACACAATTTGTTTTACACTACAATAGTACTACCACTCATTTGATCACCCTAAAATAATGTTTTATCATTAAAACAATTGTAATGCTTAATTTTCTAAAACTTAAAGAGTAAAAAATGCTATCAAACTTCTGCATTACATGTTAAATTGGTATTCTTTGGTCCACATCAGCCAAACACACTATATGACTTTTAACTTCATTTTTATTAACTTTATACATTTGTAGTTTTACACATTATAATGTCTTTCTTTAAAATTTATTTTATATTAAAGAGACTATGATTATGAATTTGAATTATGCAATTTTAAGAATTTACAGATTATTAAATTTTTTTTTTTTTGTTAATAAGTTTTATCAGAACTTACGAATTTTCTTGAGCTTGTTGCATTATCATGCAAGATAAGAATTCTTCCAAATGAAAAAGTCTTCTTCACAAACATTAAAATTTCTAAAATAAGATTAAAAAATAATCAGTGGGGGTTAATAGCCACGTTGTATAAAATATGCTGTAGTTTAGAAGAAATATTCTCTAAAGAAAAAAAATATTTTTGATACAAACATTCGATCCCATTTAAAGTTACTTTGTAAAATTTGGATTTTTAAAAATTTTGAACTAGTTATGATTTTTTTTAATTACCACAATAATTATGACATGATTAATTAATCAGTTTTTTTTTTTTTTTCAGATTTAATACTTTATAGCAATAAATAAATTAATATCTGAGGAACTTGAATATGTTCAGTTTTACTTTCTAGGATTAAGAAACAACTAAGCTAGACAGGAGGAAAGACTTCCAAAGTTTATTATACATGAAAAATAAAAATAGTTAAGGAAACCTGAAGAAAAGCATTTCATTTTAATCAAAAAAGAAATGAAAGCATTTTAAAAAACGCATTTATCATGGTCGTTTTTATTAAAATTATTTAGATACCCCTATTTTTTTCACTAATTTTATAAAATTCTTAAAACAATACAAAGATGGAAATAAGAATAACTAAATAAGAAATAATATCAAATGGACAATACGTTATTAAATTCTTGTCAATTTTAAAATTCTCGCATAATTAAATTTGCGACACAAATAGTGTAGCAAATTTAATTATCCACAGTTAGTTGAATTGATAAATTATTAAAAAAAAATACAGTAAAATTCGTGCAGTGATATTTTATATTTTTTTAAAAAGTGAGTATTTGATTCTCACAATCAGAAATGATGCTTCAACGTAAACAAATATAAGAATTGCCAAATTGGAAGTTTGAAAAAAATCGATGTTAACAACTGTTTATACTTTTTCAACCTTATACAGATCGCTTTAATTTTGAATAGCTTGTAAATTTAAAACAACTGAGAAAACGCGTTTAGATCAGACGATCGGAATTATAATTTAGTACGAATTTTGGAATTATGGACTCTTTCTTGCCACTGATACACCTTTTGAGTTCTTTACCTGTTAATTAAATCTCAAAGTACTTAAAAGTAATAATAATAAGCATAATATAGAGTAGAAATTGTTCTAAGATGCATATAAAGTTTTCTACAAATACAAAATTTCATGAATATTTCTTATAAAGCTATATGCTAATACTTAAATTAATTTCAAAGCTTATCGCTTTCTTGAACTTCTTTATGTAAACAAAACTGAAACGGGGGGGGCTGCAGTAATTGACCTAAAAGGGCAAAGACACTCACGGAAATTGATTAAATTGTTTGTCATTTATTAATTTAATATTTGATTAAATATGAGGCAACTAATGAGTAAAGTTTACCCAAAAGTAATCTGCGAAAGAATTATATTCTTGATATTTTTTTTTAATATTATATCATTTTAATTTCTTCTCTTATGGTGACTTATCTAAAAATTTATTGGACAACTCTTGCAAATAGTTCAGGCACAATTGTGTCACAATAGCAAATTTACCCAGCGTTATTATCAATGTTTTTAAGAACAAAGTTGGAGCAAGGAAACTGTTATAAGGAAATTTTTAACGTCTGTTTTAAATTCATTAAATTAATTTTATTAATCTTGTTTCAAAACTTCAAAAGAGTAACTTTTAGTAGACTATACAGCTTATACTTATAATCAGTAAGTTTTTAATTTAAAAGTGTCTGTATAATTCAAAGCTTAAACATGCAAAACATAAATTAGCAGCAAATAAAATAAATAATTGCAAATAAGCAATAGACCAGCTTTTATAGTTTATAAAGGCCAACCTCTCCTGCTTTCTTGTAACTTAATTTACTAAATGGTACTTGGGTTTGAAAAGTTCTCAGCACTTCAGCTAAACCAGTTTAAAAATTCTTGGTTAAAGATTTGTCCAACTATATACTAGTTATGAATAAAAAATTTATGGAAATTATGAATATTGTGAAATTTACATAAAATTACATTTCATTAAATTTGTTTTACAGTTTTCGAATTTATTTAGATGCTTTATTTAGTAAGATCTTTAAAACCTTACTTTTCAATACATTTTTTCCCTTCATTTTAGATACATTCAAGATGTTTTGGAAATTTGAATAGTCAACTAAATAGTATACGAAATTTACATAATGTAAGTAGACATTTCCAAAGTTTTTTTTAATCTAATTTATATTTAATAAATCAAATGTGAAGTATAGGAATAAATTGTATAGTAACAAAAATCTAATTTGCATTGGTAATTGAAACTATTTTTCCAAAATCTAAATTCATTTTTGTAAAGTATGTAAATCTTAGTTTTTTAACATGAATTAATATTTTTAATAACTTTAAAACTAATTTTTTTAACAAATTTTGTGTATTTTGGCTCATTGTCAAAAGAAAATTATTGATTATTTTAATAGTATCAATTGATTGATAAGATGTGTTAATTAATTTTCAAATCGTGTTTAAATTCTAGTGCTCATAGAAATTTTTCTGTATCTGCATCAAAATAATTGCCAAGTATTGGTGAGATCTGGGCAGTAGCATACAAAAAAATAAAGGAAAGCATCACAGAAGGAAACCAATTCAAACTGCAGCATTTTATTTTTTAATTTTCTTACCAAATGTTTGCAAATTCAAAAGCTTTTTCACATCTTGGCATTGTAGTTGGCACTAACAGGTACCAATGCAAAAATATTCTCTCTCATGCTCAAAAGTTAGATTTATATTTTATACATGCTTAGATCTTAAAAACAAAGTTCTAAAATGACCATTAATTTTTATAAAATATGACTTTTTTGTTTTAAACTAATTTTGTTAATTAAAAGATAATTTGAAGAAATTAAATGACAATAAATTCATTGTGTCTACCAATTATTGCCCATTTTTTATTACTATTTAAATTGCAAATAATGCCTTGTGCATAACTTCCATTGTGTTTTTCATATTGAAATATCATGTTGAACCTAACTTGTACGTATTTTTTAAAATTACTATCTAGATCTGTTTTGTTATATATAAAAAAAAAAAATTGCATTTGTTATTGAATGTTTTCTTGTCTATAATGACTGTAAGGATGGATAAAGTTTCACTGTTCTCTTACTGTGGTAAGGTTTCATTTCCATTAATGTATATTTATTAAAAATTATTTTATTTAAAAACCAAAAACTTATCAAAATAAATTATTTATGCAATTAGAAATTTGTTTAAGTTTGATATTTTTATAGGGTTTAAAAAGATATTTCCTATTGTTATGTTGACATATAGTGAGTGATATGCTGACCCCCATTAACATGCTAATGAGGAAAAAATTTTATAAATTCTTGAATGCTTGGATTTCTATTTGTTTGGATTTTAAATAAAAATAGCTGTTACAAAAAAAAAAAAAAAACCTTTTATCATATTTTTTTCCTTTAATGCTACAAAACAAAATCTAAATCTTATTCACATTACTTGCAATACTTTTTAGCCTTTATTAAGTAGAATATAGTAGAATCGTTGTCATTCAAATTGAAATAATTGAAACTGAATCTACTTGAGATTCATCAGTGATTCATGTAGAGATTCATCATTTAGTAATAAACTTTGAAAAAATGAGTTATTTTTAAAATAATGGTCTTATCAAATTTTAATAACGAATAATTCCATATGAAATACATGTATAAATACATTACAAATTTACTTTACAATACAGACAATTTACAAATTTACTTTACAATTAAAGTACAGTACAGAACCCGTTATCCGGAAATCAGAAAACCGGAAAACCAAAAAACCGGAGCGAAATTCGATAAATTTTCCCGCCACTTTTAAAAAAAAAAAATTTTCCTCATAATATTTTAGGACTTTTCTTTCTTTTTTGAAAGATGTTTACCTTACCATCATCTTGGAAATAATCATTAGTGTATTACTCCATAGTTTTTTCTTTTTAAGATTATTTCCAAAAGAAAAAAATTTTTTTTAGTTGGGTTTAACAATAAAAAGAACGGCTTTTTGTAGTGATTCAGAAAACCGGAAAAATCAGTTATCCGGAATAGCGATGGTCCTGATCGTTCCGGATAATCGGTTCTCTGCTGTAGTAACCTTTACTGGTTAGTAAAGTAACTTCTACTAACTAGTTAAATGCTTATTTGTTGCCTACAGAAAGCTATCAGTTCTTTTGAACCCAGAAGTTTTTCATGTTACTTTTATAAAACCTTTACCTATACTATAGATATGCTGGGGTGTGATTCGAAGGCATAAAAAATATTGCATTACTAATAAATAAATAAATTTGCATTACTATCTAGACAGGATTGCCACTCCACAGGGAGAACGGGGAAAACCTGGAAAATACAGGAAATTTAAAAATCACCTAATATAACAGAGAATTTTTAGTTTTTCTTTACAAACTGAGAAAATACAGGAAATTTCGTTTTTATTCTCGTCTTTTAAAAAATGGTCACCACTCAAGTGCAATCTGTGGCATATTTAAGGATGATTTTTCAGCTATACTAAACTATTTAATTTACTTTAGCATTATTTGTTTTAAATATGTTCAGCAGTACATTTTTTCGCTGAATTTTTCTTGTAATTAAATTTATAGTTAGTGCAATATAGCTCACACTAAAGTGCAGTGATAGTGTGTTTCCTCTTAATATGTTATGTATAATATGTTCAGGGAAAACACAGGGAATTTTTTTTCCAAATTAGAATGGCAACCCTGCTAGAGTACAGTACTTTCAAAATCAATTATAATTATCTATAAATATGGGAAAAGTCTGGAATTAGTGGCACTGTTTTATCACAGTATATTATTTCAAAAAGTGGAGAAAATGATTTTAAAAAAAAGCCTTAAAAAATAAACAAACTGGGAAGTGATTGTGTTAATAAAGATATTTGGATGAATATCCAAATCAAGATTCTGTTGTATATTGTTCTGTAGGGCTACTTAAAATTTAGCGAGTATTAAGTAAGACTATTATATTTGTTTGAAGTTTCATCTATGTGTTTAAATTTACTTTTATAGGAAGTAGTAATCGTGTCTGCTGTAAGAACACCTATAGGGTCTTTCCGCAGTTCATTAGCAGCTCTGACTGCTCCTAGATTAGGTGCAATTGCAGTTGAAGGTGCTGTTAAGCATGCAGGTATATGAAAAAATTTAACTTTATTTTGCTAAAGTTATAGTAAAGAACAATTATAGTTTCATTACTAATAATGAATAGCACATGATTTAATTTCAGAAAAAAATAATAAGTTTAGCAGCAAGCTAAATGACCTCTATAAAAGAAAAATATATTTCAAATTCTTGAAATAGTTTTCCAATTTTTGAAACATTTTAAAACAAATAACGCTTTTAAAATATTTTGACGACAAACAAACAAAATATTTTTATCACAGCATATGATAAACTCAATTTGATTTGAAAGTTACTAAGCTTTTTTTGTAGCTGAAATTTTTTTAAACCGAACCCGGACAACAGAATATGCCAACAGGATATAGAACTAAAAGCACTTGCTATATTTTTCTGTCTGAGCACAAAAAATTTTGACAGGTTTACCAATTTGCGTTAAGATCAAAGGTATCACTTTAAAAATCTGAAAATATGTTACAGGTAGTAAAATTTTCATGTTCAGTTAGAAGTTTATTTATGATATTTTAATTTACATTAAAATTTTGTATCATATCTGTCTAATTAATTTCTTATTGCTCTCTTCATCTTAGGTTTTAATCTGTTGAAACTTAAAGAAAATCATGTAAATGAATAAAGTGTAAAATAATTCGTCCTTCATTATTTCTTTACTTTTAACACAGAATCTTTGCGTGATTTCTTTGTGAGAATTATTTCTCTTAATCTACTGAAATGAGTGACAAGTATAAAAACAGACAGTCTTTTTAATAAAGTTGTTGAGAAACCAGCTAAAATTGACTGAAAGTACATATTAAGCAATTAAATGTTTCTTCAATAGTTTAATTACCTTTAAGAGGAATTGGGGCCATTAAATTATTATTTATTTTTTATAACTGATGTATCAAAAGCTGTGTATTGATATATAAACACTATGTAAAATCATTATAATTATTAATATTTAAAAAAAAATTGAGAGACTTGTTAAAGTCTAGACCTTGTAATAATAATAATTGTTCATAATAATTCAAATCCTCATGCTGTTTTATAAAAATTGATTTGATTAAACGTTAAGTTAAAAGGAAAAGATAATTGCTTTGTTTTCTGCATAATAAATACTGGTTGAAAAGTTAAGAGAGAAAAAAAACTGATGCAGAAGATTTGATTTATAATATGTCATCAGCATATTATAAATCAATTCATCATCATATTATAAACAAATTTTGATTCAGTTGTGAATTTATGAAAAACAACTGTATAAAACTTAACAAATTCACTTTGTTACTAAGTTTATGCATTAAAATTGATGCACTTGTACGAGAAATAATTTTGTCTGCAGAAATTTAAATTAAAATAAGTATTTTTTTTCTTCAGGAATACCTAAAGAGTCAATTCAAGAAGTTTATATGGGTGAAGTGCTACAAGCTGGTGCCGGCCAAGCACCTGCACGGCAAGCTGCTCTTGGAGCTGGTAAATATTGCTATAATAATTTATGTTGTAAATTTAAATTATCAGTACCCAAGTTACCAATTTGACAAACCTAATAACTAATCCAAAAAATTCAGATTAAATTATTATATATTAAATTATTATATATTAAAGTATATACAGGATAATTTTAAACTAACTTGCCAAAATATGACCCTCTCAAAAGCATACTATTTGAGTTTTCAAATGGCAAAATTCTTTTGTATCAAAATGTAATCCTAACAACCTAACCTAAAATAACAACTTAATATAACAACAACAATAATAACCTAAATAACTGACTACCTTAATATAAACTAACGTAAACTTAATATAGCAACCTAAAATAGAGTTGGAATGATATTTTTATCACAAGAAATCATTACCCTAATAGGTTTTTGCCAAGTGTCACCATTTTTCTGACCACTAAAAAAACAAGAGTGTTATAAAAAGCTTTAAATCCAAAGAAAAAACTATGGACATGTCAACTATTTTTAAAATATAAAATGATTTCTTTGTAACTTTCTCTCTGTTTTTAAAGGTTTTTATCACTCTCTATTCTTGTTAGTGGTGCGGAAAAATGATGACACATGGGAAAAGCCTAGTAGTGTCATAAGTTCTTGCACTAAAAATAACAATCGAACTCCCTTTTAGGCTTTTACTGAAAGGAAAATTGTATGAACAAAAAAGTTGGAAAAAAATAAGGTACAACGGATAAGACATGTTATTTTTTATTCAGATATTATAAGAGGTATCATACTGATTTATTATTAATTCTAATTTATGAATAAACTCTTGTAATTTTTACAGGTTTGGCAATATCAACTCCTTGCTCAACTATAAATAAAGTCTGTGCTTCTGGGATGAAATCCATAATGCTTGCTGCTCAAAGCATCATGCTTGGCCACCAAGTATATATTTTTTTTCCTGATTAAAATTTTATTACTTTTAAGTTTCAAATACGTAATAAATGAATTTTAAATTTGATTAAATCGGATTTATAATTAACTCAAAAATCTCAATTTATTTTTGTAATATTTATATTACATTTGAGTACTAAACAAGCACATTTGGTTTACGTAGTAACTTTTAAATGAGGATGCCAATCAATCTGCTGCCAAAAATTGCAATTTCAACCAAATAAATAAATAAAAAAATAATTTATTTTAGAGAAATATTTATGGTTTTATTTGATTAAAATAAATTTCTGTGTGTGAAAATTTTTTATTTTAAATATATTTAAATAAATACAACCTGCCCAAATTACTAGAAAATGTAAAATCGTTTATAAAAGATCTTATGAAAACTCAAGCTTTTTCTGATGGCTATTGGAATTAATGTGCAGATGACAATCACTGCACATTAATTCAAATGCAATGAACAGGCTTTTAAAGCATGAATAGAGCTTTAAAATTTTTGTTTAATTGAAGACTGACTAATGTGTTTCTCAAAACATGTCAACTGCATTTTATTTTAAAACTTTCTTTATCAAGTTTACTTTGTTTATTTTTAAATGACAAATAATGATTTTTTCCTTTTTAATTAAAAATTAAAAACCTAGTTCAGTAAATTGTAAAGTACACAACTTTACACAAAAATGGGTTGTTCCAACAAAGTCTCCCTTTAAAAAAAAATAAAAAATTGAACTTTTTCAAATTCAACTCATTTTACTGAACCCAGCCTCCCTTTTACTAACTGAGCAAACATTACTTTAAAAAGGTCTTTGAGGTTTGAAATTGTAACTAACTTAGATTTTATGAAACCATTATTAAATTAAAATTTTTATTTTCAACAATTGTGAACTGTGGTTCTGTCATTTTTTTATTATTAACTTCTTTTTTGTTAAATATTTAATTTATTATTTTATTGATTGGCTTTACCATTCAATTTTAGGATATTATGGTTGCAGGCGGTATGGAAAGTATGTCTAACACACCATTTTATATGCTAAGAGGAGATACACCTTATGGTGGAATAACATTATTGGTTTGTATTTAGTTTTACTCATAGATTTTAGTATGAATTCATTTGTAGAAAATAAAAATCTTTAAATGTTTGAAAGTTTAAACTTCTCATATTTTTCTATTGTTATTGTAGCAAAAGATTTAAGCCTTGAATCAAGAATATTTAATTATTGATATAAGTTCTGAAAATGATATATTTTGCTCTATTAAATAAATATTAGATTAAGCATGCACCTTAATATATAAAACGAAATTTATAAACTTTTAAGTGCTTCATAATTATAGTTGTTACTATCTTCATTTTTTAACAATTTCCTGAAATATTTTTTTCGTTTAACATTTATTAACCTGAGAGGAATATTCCATACTTGTTTGTCTGTTTAAACTGTCTGTTAAGCTCTAAAAAATTCTCAATTAAAAATACTCACCATTTTATTAAAAAAAATTATTTTTGCATCATCTCACTTTTCTACATTTTAATCATTCTTACAAATTCATTAAATTTACATGACTAGGTGTCAATTTCTAATTTTAAGGGTAATGTTCTTTTTCAAGGTCACAACATGTATTGTATTTTTATAAATATTAATTTTATGGAAATGATTTGAGATTTACCTATGCAGTTACACTCATTGAAGGAAAATACTGTAATGATGTAAAAAATATTTCCAGTGATATAAAAAAGGAATTACAATAAAATAAAGCATTATTTATTAAAGAAACATACTGAACGAGTAAACTAAAATTAAGTACTATTTTATAAGTGTAAGAGGAGCTCTTTCACAATCTTTAAAATTCCGTTTATATGAATAATATTGTAATAAAAAATAAAAGTGTTTGAAAATATACCAGACAGTAACACACAGATTTTTTTTTAAAATCTTTGTTAGAACCAGTCGATATATTTTGTTCTCTTGTTAAATTCACAGCATGACTCTCTTAGATTCTCCTTAACTACAAATCAGTACCAACTAAAGAGGCTTTTTAATTAGGAAAAAAGTTAGCAGCTTCCAATGATTAAAAATATAGTTTATTGTTTTTGTAAAAGAGATAGAATAGTTTTAAAGAAAAAATTGTAATTAAATTTCTATTAAATGAAAAAAGTTCCTTTTGCAACAAATGAGCTACAATTTGCATATGTAATTTACTGATTAATACTTTACAAATATTGCCCCAATTGAATTTGAGAAATAACTTATATTTTCTATTACTTGAAGTGATAAAGCACTGTGTAGATTCCTTATTAAAATTTTGTTTGTAGCTTTATATAATCTTAATCAAAATCTGTATATAATCTGGCCAGCATTATTTGGTTATAAAATTTCTTTTTTATTTCATAACAAATTTTGTCATGGTTTTCCTTTTTCAGGTAAAACACAGGTGATAATTTCTTTTTCCTTCTGTTTTTTTTCATCGGGCTTAGTTAATAACACTGCTTGATTTTGTTGCCTGCATTAATAAAAATAACATAGTATAACTGATTCTTAGTCCCGTGTCTTTAAATTCTACATTCTGTCATTAAAAATGTATTTATTTATTTTTTCTTTAGGACAGTCTTGTTTATGATGGATTAACTGATGCATATAAAAAGTTTCATATGGTATGTAAAATTAAAATGCATTTATTTTTGTCTGCATGTTGAATTCATAATCATCAGTTATGAAATTTTTTTTTTTACTCTAAATGTTTAGGAAAGTTAATAAAGTAACACATGGTATATATAATCACAAAGTATGATATAACTTTATAGCTGCTGTGCTTCCAAAATATTTTTTAAATTTAAACTGCATACAAACATATGAGATATTGTTATAATATAATAATGAGTATTTTAATGCAAGTGGCAATGTAAAATTTTATCTTGTTTATCTCTACAGAGATTATTCAGTTTTTAGATTATGCATGCTTACTAATTTAATTAATAGATTTTTAAAAAAAAAACTTTTTTTTTTCAATTTGAGAAAAGTTAGCCTAAAAAGTACTTTGTTGACTGTTAATAATTTGTATGTTAATGTTAATAATTGTATTTAATGTTAATAATTTGTATTTAATTAAACAAGACAGGATTATTTGCATAACAATTATCAAAATTTTTAGAGAAAATTTTTAACAGAATCTTGCAAACTTAACTGTTTAGTAGCTTCATATTATGTAACTTACCATGTGAATTATTAATTGTAGGGTGTTTGTGGAGAAAATACAGCTAAAAAGATGGGAATTTCAAGACAAGAACAAGATGAATTTGCTATAAATAGTTATAAAAAGACTGCTAAAGCTGTAGAAGTAAGAACTCTCTTATTCCAAAATAGAGGTTTTAGGGTTTTATATTTTTCATTAGTAACTACAAATTTCCTACTTTAAAAAAAAGTTTTTATTTCTCTAACTAGAAAATCTATTAATTTAGCTAATGCTGCAGATACATACTTTTAAATTAAAATATATATGATTATAGCACATATAAATTGGTGCATATTATTATTTAAATATATTTATTTACTTATTCAAGTAACTTCTTTTGTTTTAAAATTTATGTGCTATCTGAAGTGTTAATTTCAGTACCCTTTTTTCAGTTTCAAAAAAGTAATGATTTAATAAATATTTTTTGTCAACTAGAAAATTTTCAATTTTTGAACTCTTTTGAATTTGATTTTTAATAATATCTTGAAGCCAGTTTTTATAATTTACATATATTCCAATACTTCTATTTAAATTGACAATTGGTTTTAATTTTTACGATAAATTGTTAAAAGTAGTTCTTGTTCTAGGATGGGGTATTCGTGAAAGAAATTATTCCAGTGACGATTCCTGGTAGGAAAGGAAAACCTGATGTTGTCGTTGACACTGATGAAGAATATAAACGGGTTAACTTTAGTAAAGTTCCTTCTCTACCAACTGTCTTTCAAAAAGAAAATGGTAATTTTGACTATATCATAAACAGATTTTTCATAATTTTGTTATTAAAATTAAATTTTTCAACTCATTCCTACTAATAAATTTTCCAAACTTAAAGTCTACATTAAAGTCACTATCTCTATTATTTCTCTTTAACCTCTTAATCAATAATAGAAACGAATCCTCTTATGTTTTAAATCTCAGATCTGTTCATCTTGTTCAGGTAAAATTAAAGTTTTAAAAACCAAAGTATTTTTGCCTTCTTTTTTTTTCTATGGAAGTAAATTTTTAATTATAATTGTAATAAAATTTTTATTACCTTGAATATGTAGTCATTTAAGTTGGTTCAGGAGCCATTAAACTCTGTATCCATTACATTAACTTTGCATACTTAATTATGATATTTGATTGGAATTATATTGCAGAAAATTAGACGTAAAAAAAATCTTACAGGACATTATCAATTTTAACTTTTTTAAGGACTTTTCATTTTTAATGCATTGTGTGTGCACTTATATTGTGCTTAAGTTACAAGCATTTTTCTTTGGAGGTGTTTTATTAATTTACTTGCTTTTCTCACATATACTGAAAAATAAATTATGGAAGATTATCACTCTATTGTCTCATAAAGATATTGTTAAGATTTGACATTATATCGTCTAGTATTGTTTTTCTCACAAAATATTTAACACTTTATGATCTATTATTGTTTTAAGTCCATTCGTGTCATATGTATTATGACCAACAAGGATTAATAGTTCCTTATTAACACTTTAGCTCAGTATTAAATTTAAGCATTTATCTGTATTGTATACTTTTATAATTATGAAATCACAAAACATCTTGGTTCAAACTAAGGAAAAAGACATTTTTCATTCAGATTGTTACAAATTTGGAAATTTTAAATAGCTTTTTACAATCATACCACTATCTATATCAATATCTAATGTACCCAAATTTGTATTAATTTAAATTGATACTAGTTCAAATGTTTGTGTTCATTGTAATTAAATCTAACCAACAACAATTTTCCTTAGGGAACATGTAGGCTATATCACATATTAGCTAAAAGTTCTGTCCACAAATATATTTGTTATTTCAGTAAATTTTTTCTTAGTTAAGAGAATAATATACTAAAATAAGCATATAAGATTGATAAAAATAATAATAAAAAAGACACTACACAAGAATGATTGTAACTCATTGCTAGAGACTTTTTAAGCTTAAAAAACATAAGACTTTTGTTCCTCCATTTGTTTGACACTTTTTACTTAAGTTCAGTTTAATTTTGTTATCCTTAATATTCACTGTTCTCATTTATTGTTCACGTATTTTAAATATTGTATATTCCTATTGTTTATGTATTCATATTCTCACTTTTTGTATTTGTTGCCTATATTCTATGGATTGACTACTAATAAAACTATATGTTAAAAAAAATTATTCTTAATTAATATGTAAGAAAATTTATTTTCAGGAACAATAACAGCAGCAAATGCCAGTACTATTAATGATGGTGCTGCGGCTTGTGTGCTTATGAGTGCCAAAACAGCTCAGGAACTGAATATCAAGCCTTTGGCAAGAATCATTGGTGAGCTCAAATGATAGCGCATCTCTTATTTGCCATATTGATGAGAAATTACTGCAATAAATCTACTTTGTTGCCTAGAAAATCATAAAATAAGAATTTTTTAATACTAAAACTTTACGTTTCCGTTTACAAATTTTAGAATAAATTTCTCAAGTTTATAATAGCTAGTATGAAAGCAAAAGCTGCAATTACTAGGAAATTTGTTAATAAATTCAAGACATTTGTTTTGCACTTTAACTGTAGAATAGAAATTAACAGTGCTTGTATTGCTTATTCTTTAGTAACGATTGATATAATGAATTAGAATTTTCTCATAAATGTGATTATAGAATTGTGTAGCTGCTATTCGAGCTGCTATTTTTACAAACATGATTTATTTCTATTACAACAAAATTAATATTTGTGAGAGAAAGGAATGCAACAAATTTTAAAATCACTTAATTGCGCATTCTAATAATATATTTCATACTTTTAATGTTAAAACATAACATTTATAATACATCCCTATATACTACGTAAAAATGTAATATGTATTCTATTAAAATATATATCTATATAAGACACATTTTACCCCAGGTTTTGCAGACGCTGCGGTAGAACCTATTGATTTTCCGATTTCCCCAGCAGCTGCTATTCCAAAGGTAATCTGATGTACATTCATTTTTTCAGATTTACTTTGCTAATAATAAAAGCATTTATGTCTTTAATCTTTATAATAGTTATTTTTAACAATAGTATATATTTTATTTTACTGCATAAGTATTTTAACATTGAATAGTTAATTAAACACACCTTTATTATATAAATTATTTATATGACAGCTAATTAATCAAACCTTTAACAACCCTAAGTCAGATGATATAATAAACTAATAAAGAGTGCCGCATTCTATATGAAGATGCATACTTCAGCTCTATGTTGTGCAAAAAATACTGGTTAAGAAATATAGTTAACATAAAGAAGAAGCATATAATTATGCATTTTTGGTACTTTAATATGTTATAAATAAGTGGTTTTAGACTGGACGCATTACCTCATATGTGATTTTTCTCTTAATTAAGTTTCTTTTTTAAGTTTTTTCACTTAATGAGTAATATACTATTCCAAAATGCCTTAAAACATATTTGTAAATCGATACTTAGATTAGTAACATTTTTATTCATATATTATAATGTAAAAATTGTTTACCCCTCTCTTTCTCTAATTTAAATATGACTATTTCCTTTTTTTTTTAATATTATTTACAGCTTTTGAAGCAAACTGGAATTAAGAAGGAGGATATTTCAATGTGGGAAATAAACGAAGCATTTAGTGTAGTCGTACTCGCCAATATAAAAATGCTAGATTTAGATCCAACTAAAGTAAACATACATGGTGGAGCTGTCAGTCTTGGCCATCCTATTGGGTAAAGGATAACTCTTTATATTATTATCAAAATAGTATGATACTAACAAAATTTATTTCGTTTATATGTGATTTTGAAAAAAAAAATGATGAAATTACTGTTCCAAAATATAAAAGATTATTTGAATTTCTTTAAAAAAAGTTAAGGCATAAAAAGTATATTTATTAGTCCTCATAACAGTGTAATAGTTGTTTGTATTTTTTAACTGTGGATCATTTTAATAAAACATGTGTCTTAATAAAATTTCGATTAGAGGATTTTACATTCTAAATGTTCTACAATTTTAAATACTAAATGATAAAAATATTCCTCTAGTTTTATGTTTAATACTGATTAATATTTAAATAGTATGATAAAATTACCCAATTATTAATTATTCAGTGTTAATTTTTTTTCTAGAATGTCTGGCACACGGATTGTGAACCATATGGCCCATACATTAACCAGCAATCAGTATGGGGCTGCTGCAATATGCAATGGAGGAGGTGGAGCTTCATCTATTTTAATTCAGAAAATATAATCATCTTACTTTCCAAAATGGTTAACAGACAAATAAAGTTATCTTGTAATAAATATGGAGCTGCTATAGAATAATGTAATAGAGCCCATCTATTTTTATACAGAAAATGTAATCTCACTTTTATGCTCAAAAAATGTATAGAGTTCCTCTTGTATTTTTATAAAGTGCCACAATTTTTACTTGCAATAAAATTTTTCGTAATAAAAGTATATGAAAACTGTTTTACTTTGTAGTAGTTTTATTATTTCTGTTTAAATTACTTTTGTTTCAAAAATTATTTACATTTTATTAAACTAATTTATTGTTACAATAATAGAAAATCTAAATAAAAATTTCAGTTCCAAGAAAAATAAATGTATTGCAAAATTGCATTTTGATTTCTTACTCGTAAATTCTGTGTTAATTGAAATATTTTAGTTATAGTTAGGTATGAGATCTTTTATTTCTTACTAAATAAATTTTGAATTGATTCTTCTGAGAACAAAGCCTTGCTTCAAATTTTAGGGTAGAAATTATATTTTTTATGTAACAAAATTTGAAGGTAAAATTTCACTTGATGTCTAAGCAGAAACAATTCGAAACAAACATCAATTATGTAAAAAATACTTTAAAATTACATGGAATAATAAATTTTTTGTTATTTAAAAGTTACTAGTTCATCTATTTAAATTTTTAACCAACAAACTGGCAACTACTAGGGAAAATATCGCTAAGTTTTCATTATAATTGTAATAATTTTTATAAAAGGATTATTGATTTCTTAAAAAATTTTATTCAATCAAAATATTTTTACACTTGGTTTCAAAAGAAATTATTCTTTCTGTAAATAAAATTTTATTTCTAGAATCTTCATAGTTTGCTATAAATATATTTCTAATAGTAAAATAGAAAAAATAATAGTACCAACATAATAAAGCTCAAAAGGTTAACATTTTACAAATAACCACCTAGTATATTTGTAGCAGCATTTAGAATTTAAAAAATAATAAACCCAAAATATTTGTAAAAAGAAAATTCCAATTTGATCCGATATTTTGTAAAATGAAGAAAATTTGATTAATAAAAAATTTTTGACATTCAAAATTTTAAAGCTTGAGTGATAAAAAATCTATAAATCATGTAAGCGCTATAAAAATATTTTTATCAATATAAAACAAAATAAAATCAATTCCCTAACACATGTCTTATAGTTTTAAAAAATTCTGAATAATGATGTAAATTATGAATCATTAAAAGAATTTGAGCTAACAATTCAGTAGTATCCAAAAGGTGATGTATGTATGCACGGGTATAATGTTTACAAGTATAACAAGTACAAGTGCTCAATATTGGGGTCAAGTCATCTTTGTACATTTCCTCTTTCAAAGATAGTTCAGGAGTACACTTAAAGCGTTTAGTTGCAATATCATTTGAATCTTTTTCAAAATGATGTGGAATAGATTCTAAAGGAAACACAGTAGCATCTCCATCCTCTGCTAATTTGAAAGCATGAGAAGAATCGAATATATCTACACCCATTTTAATAGCTTCAATCATCATTTCTGCATCAAGTGGTCCATTTAAAAGTCTGGGTTTATTAGCTGGTAAAATATCAATCACTTCTTTCAACAAAGGTTTTACTTTAGAAAAGTTTAAACTTTCCAATGTAGCGCCGTTTGTATGAAACCCGTCAATTACGAAGCCATCCACTGCACGCTTAACTGTAGCTTCAGCAGATTTTTTTCTTAAGAAGGAATCATAACCTCCTTCAATTGTTCCCCATATAGCAACATTTTTAACTTCCTCACACTGTGAATGCTCCTCTAAACATTCATCTAAAAATTTTATTGTATTATCAACAGATTTATTTAAACGTTTCTTGGAGCAATCTTTTGGCGTATCGCTATCACATAGAGCCTGGTATGAGACAGGCTGGAATGCTTTTATGATCTTCATAAATTCCGAAACCGAAATCATCTTTTTACCGCCCGTGCACCAAACTGATACACCTTTGTTTACATTATAACCTGTAGGAGTTTCATCAGCCGGATCTTGGATTGATAAATGAAATGGATACTCGGGCAGTCCGGCAAAAGCACCTAACCCTTTCCCTTGAAGCTCGACAGCGTCTTTAAATTCAACAACAGTCGGCAATGTTTGCAAGAAAAGTAATTTCTTATCATCTAACCTTTGTAATGAGTTATAAGTTAAATGCGGCACTGAACCTGCGCGAGCGTATATCAGCATTGTAGGGGTTTTAAATTGTTCTGTTGACCAAGGTTTTGGAAAATCAGTAATACAGCCTGATCGACCGATACTGGATATTTTTTCAATGAACCTCATATTGGAATTGAAGCGAAAATTAAGTATTCACTAAAGAAAATTACAAAACAGGCTGCTAACGTCCGGCATGGGATTTTGTTTGTTTACAATAGAATTTACTCAATTGGTTACAGTTAAATCATTATTCTAACTTCGTTAAAAGGTAAAGTTTCACTAATATGAATTTTCCTCCCCAGCGCAGCAAATTATTTTTGATGCAGTTTTCTTATGCACGCTTCTGATGCAAACGTCCCGCAGTTGACTGGTTGTCAAGACACTGTTCCAGTAGAACACTGAAGTCAAGCATCACTGGCTGTGGTCAGTAAGAGATGGACTGAGGGTGCACGATCTCGGTCTCCATTTAACTGTTCTACGGTAAAGTGCTCAAATTCACTCGAAAAGGGAAGCCAACCCTCCGCAAAGGATCAAAATTGTGATAACATGTCCTCGGATCATCCGCAGGGATTTTTTCCAGATCATCGCCATTAGCTCATTGTGAAGCTCTAGAGCTAGATAATTGAAGTACCTACCTGTCTGACACAAGACAAACGTCCCAAGTTCTTCCCATAATGATGGCTATAGTTTAAATTATTCCAGGATTTCACAAACCGTATTACTGTCAGGCTAACTGTAGACTGTTTTCGTGCTTTGTCTTTCTTTGAAACGTAAATCAAATTTATTTTCCCACGAAAAGATTTCATGAGAACGGTGATGTCAGTAGTTTTTATGCATTTCCTGATTTATCATAAGGCCTGATGGCGTACGCAAGGGAGGGGTTTAGGGGTCTAAACACCCCCCTTGAGCTCAGACAAAATGGAAAAAATAAAAATTTTAGTACATATCTAGTACATCTACAGTAGTACATCTACATATTTTTATTTGCCTTATGCCTACTTTTTTTTCCTCACGGTATTTCTCAGAATACTGAGAAAACATTTACTATAATAGGATTGTACTTTTGAAACCAAATTCACGTGATACTGATACGGACTGGTTCCTTTCTGTCCTGCCTTTCGCGATAGTTTTCGAGACTTTCTGTCATTCGCGAGGTCTTTACGCGATGATTCTGGAATCCTAGCCGTTCTGTCGTCTTTGAGACAATTCGGGAATTTTGGAGATGCGGTGAAAAATTATATAAAAGGGGGAACTGAGTACAGTGGAGTTAGTACTTGTATATAGTGTAAATAATTTTCTTTTACCTTCAATTGTTTCTATTACTTTATTACTATGTATCAAATTGCGATTTTATTGTTATGTATAACCCAGATTTGAATTTTGATTGTCAACTGTTGTACATTATGAGATTTAACTTACTGTTAACGCAGCACCCCCTTCCCATCCTCCAATTTATTTTTCTATTGTGATAAAAGCGTAGATATTCAACACTGGATAGGTACTCTGATAAAACGTGAATAGTTAGCTAGTGCAGTTAGTTAGTCAGACTAAGAGTTATCTCTGCCACTTATCGCTAAATCTGTTTTGTTTTGTCTTAACAAAAAGTTCATTCAATCGCCGAACCCGTCGTCGCCACTATTTCGACTAGTGAAGAAATCAGTAACAATATACCTTTGGAGATACTGTACTCGTTGGAGTTATTCATTCCAGCTCGAAACTTTGAGATCGTAGCATAGCGGATATTTCTGTGCCAATATNTGATATATATATATCTTGGCCCAGATCTTGATCTTTAGGATGTCAAAACGCAAGAATTTAGCAATTTCTAATCATTTTGAGAAAAAATCACGACCTGAAATTAGTGTTGCTGTTGTTAATTTACGTCGCACTAAAGCTGCACAATGGGCTAATGGCGACGGTCTGGGAAACATCCCTGAAGATGATCCGAAGACATGCCATCGCAATTTTGATCCTCTGCGGAGGGGATGGCACCCCTTCTTCTGTAGCCCGACGACCTGCGCGCGATGTCGAGCACTTTACGGTAGCACAGTTTAACGAGGACCAATACCGCACACCCTCGGTCCCTACGCAGACTGATCCAAGTGGTCACCCACCCGCACACTGACCGCAGCCAGTGATGCTTGACTTCGGTGATCTGCTGGTAATCGTGTCTTAACGATCAGTTCACTGCGGGACCCTGAAATTAGTGAGGTGACAGCATCTAATACCAATATAAGTTTTTCTGTTGTACATAAATGTGATACTCCCGTTGAAGAAAATGTTTCTAGCATAACAAAATCTGATAAAAGTAAAAGTGGTCCTCAAAGTGTTACTTCCCACCCATATTACATTGGACTTTTTTCAGAAGATATTACATGCAAGAAGATATTACATTATGATCTTAAACTTAAAAAAGCAAATCAAAATTTAACTAAACAATGCTGTCTAAATAAAAAGTCAAAATTGTCTAGCTGTCTAAATTAGGGAAATAATAGTGCTTTATTACATACTCGAATTTCTTTTAGTAGTTTCAAAAAATTACGAACACCCCCCTTGAAACAATTCTGCGTACGCCACTGGGCCTGAAAGTCCCAAATTTGAAGCCCTTAAATTTTACAAAAAATGTTTTTAATGGTCCAAACAGGGTGTACGTTTTGGGTCAAAATTACGACTAACTATGAACCCTCAACAGTTGTGTCCTCAAAACTCTTGTGAAATAGACAAAAGAACCAGGCCTTGAATTAAGTATTTCAGTGCTATTCTTTTCCGGAGAACTGGTTTAAAATAGATATCAAGATTAAAGATTTAATATGCGATAAGTAGATCGTCTGTTCAACGCCTAGGATAAATTAAAAAGATAATGTGAAGGAGTCACTCAAGGAAGGAAATAATAGGGTGCCTCCTGAGCAAGCCATTCTTAGTTTTGAGCCTTGCAGGTAATTCAGAACATCGTCTTCTGAAAATGTTATCTTCAATAGAAAGAACAATGCGATAAAAAAACACTGCTCTGAATGACTTTTGATTTACTGATCGGATTTTCATACACAAGGACGCAATGGTTCAAAGAGGTAACCTCAAATACGCAAATTAATCTGTGCTATTTATGTTACGATATTTTAAGTTACGAAATCTGCCACAAAAACCGTACTTTCTCTGAATAAATATGCATTTTTCTTTGGATGGATTCCTTACCCTCAAATTATATTGGATAGCTGTAAACTGAGAAATATGGTACTAATAGTTTGGTCAGGAGGGCGGTCTAAAGATAATTTATTAAAAATAAGATTAGATTAGAAGACCTGTTAAAAGGAAATTTTACTCTATGCGTAATTCAAATTAAGAAAAATTTAAATTCGAGAAATTGAAAATTTTTTGAACACAATTATAAAATTCGCTTATCCAAAGATAATTCTAATCAAAAATTAATTTTTAATAATAGTCGATCCTGTGCCTGTTCAAATATACTAAGGAAGTCATCCTCCTATCTCAACATTGATACTTTCAAAATAGTTTGTTTCCCTCCCTTAAAGAGAGATGAAAGGAATTTTTTAAAAAAAATGTTTGTCGAACTGCTTTGATAAAACGTTCTGTTTGAAGATCATTTATTCAATAAGAAAGAATACATTACTTTCGTTCCAAATAAAAATTAGTTTTTTTTTTTGTGTGTGTGTATAGATGAATTTCAGATAATCGAATTAATAATAAAGCCTTGCTTGCGGTTTCTAAGATTCTAAGGTGTTTTTTAACCCCTACTTTTAATTTACACAAAGATCAAGGGGATTATGCTAATATCATTCTCAACCTTATTTACATCTTTTATCTCTTTCCCCCCTTCATAACATATTATCGATAACTTAAACCACTGAATAGAATTTTTTTTAATAAAAACTTTAGGTGAAATTGCATAAAATAAGTTTTTAGCTCAGATAAGCGTAAATCAACACATTCATATTATTTAGAAGTTATAAAAGACTAGTATTCTGCTGCCATCTGCCGATAATAGAGAGAATCATCGGCGGGGATATGGTGAGGAAGATAAATTTTTTTAAAGGCAAATGTCATAATCTGAACAAATTATTCCAAAATTTTTAAAATTGAAAAACAAATCATACATTTAAAATTTTAATTATTTAAATAATTGTAAATATATCGATTGTATACGCACCAGACAGTGGCGTACGCAAGGGAGGGGCTTAAACACCCCCCTTGAGCTCAGACAAAATGGCAAAAATAAAAATTTTAGTAGAAATTATGCGAACTATTATTTTTTAAGACTATATACTTTTTTTTTCTCACTGTATTTCTCAGAATACTGTAAAAACATTTACTACACATAAAAGGGTGGTACTTTTGAAACCAAATTCACGTGATACTGTTACGGACTGGTTCCTTTCTGTCCTGCCAGTATAGTTTTCGAGGCTAGCTGTCATTCGTGAGGTCTTAACGCGATGATTCTGGAATCCTAGACGTTCTGTCGTCTTAGAGACAATTTGAGAATTTTGGAGATGTGGTGAAAAATTATATAAAAGGGTGAACGGAGGGAGTATAGTGGAGTTAGTTAGTCAGACTAAGAGTTATCTCTGCCGCTTGTCTTTCGGAGCTTGTCGCTAAATCTGTCTTTAACAAAAAGTTCATTCAATCGCAGAACCCGTCGTCGCCACTATTTCGACTAGTGAAAAAAATCAGTAACAGTACCATTGGAGATACTGTGCTCGTCGAAGTTATTCATTCCAGCTCGAAATTTTGAGATCATAGCAGAGCGGATATCTCTGTGCCAATATATGTATATATATATATTTGCTGCTCTTGGATCTTTAGGGTGTTAAAGCGCAAGAATTTAAAATTGTTTAATTATTTTGAGAAAAAATCACGACCTGAAATTAGTGAGGTGACAGCATCTAGTACCAATGTAAGTTTTTCTGTTGTACAGAAATGAAATGTGATACTTCCGTTGAAGAAAACGTTTCTAGCATAACAAAATCTGATGAATGTGAAAGTGGCTCTCAAAGTGTTACTTCCCACCCATATGACATCATTATGTTTTTAAACTTAAAAAATCAAATCGAAAACTAAACAATGTTGTCTAAATAAAAAGTCAAAATTGTCTAGCAGTCTAAATTAGGGAAATAATAGTGCTTTATTACAGACTCGAATTTCTTTTAGTAGTTTCAGAAAATTATGAACACCCCCTTGAAAAAATTCTGCGTACGCCACTGGCACCAGATGTCATGTGTTAAAAAAGATGTCAACTAAAGATGGGAATGTTGACTTCATATAGTTTTAAGCAATTAATCTCGCCCAAATAATTCTATTTTTTCCAAATGTTCAACAGATTATTTTATGGTTACAAAATTCTTAATTTTTAAGATTTGCAAAATTATTTGATGCAGATTACAGAGCAATTTAACCTCAGATCAAAATTTGTAGTAATAATATAATATTTATTTCAGCATAATTTCTAATATATATTTAAAATAATGTATAGTTTTATAAATTTATTAATAGTTTTATTTTATAGATTTTAAAATGCCATTCGTTATCTTCATATTGAGCATTATATTGCCTGCTCATCTATATAAACTATTTATAAGGCTATTTTTTGGGCAAGATCTATCTCGATAGATATCATCAAGATCTTTTTTTTTAATGGCGGGCACTTGGGGCAAGTTCCCCATTGGCCTCAGAAATGCTACTCTTTTCTCGTTACCCAGTGGGCACCTGTGGCTAAGCCACGGCGGTGGAGCAGCGTCGCCCACGTCACACAACCACAAACCCGTTTATAGGGCAGGTTACATTCACACAGAAGAAAGAAACATCCATGCCCTGAGCGGGATTCATACCCGCAACTATCGGCTCCGCAGTCAGGCATGCTAACCACTCGGCCACCTGGTTGGCATATCATGAAGATCTATAATTATTTTCTGAATTGTATTCTTTTTTAAATTTTATATTTCTTTCAAGCATCGATTGTTTTTTTTTATTTTTCTTCATTAAAAATTAAATAAAAGCTAGTTACATTATTTAGAATCTTATTACTTACACCAATTATTTGAAATAATACTGTGGTCACAATTTGTATCATCCACGATTTTTTTTCTCCAAACAAAAACTTACTTAAGTGCAACAACAACTGCTTATAATAATTTGAGAAATATATATATCTTCTATAGAAGATATTAACCCAGGAAGATTTAATTTTCATTTTATTAATAAGCTTTTGATATAAATTAATTCTAGTTACATCTTGTAATAAATTGACCTCACTGGACATAAAATAAAGCAACCGAACATCAAAACTGTTATATTTAAAAACATAAGAAATCCTCTACTAATAAAAAAAAAATTGTCCACGGTTACATGCATCATGAAATTCTAATTCTTGGTAATCCAGGTTAATTCTTGGAATCTAACCTGGAGTTGCTCTCATAAATCCTGTTTTGAACTGTGACTAAGGGTTAGTTTCTATGGTGAATTCAGGCGTTATTGTCAAAATATGTCCACGCCATCTGATACTATATAACTCTTGAAATGCTAGGTTGTCTATATTTATTATATATTTTATGATTTGCGATCGCAACGCTCGAATACGCCATTTGGGGAGAAGACCGGTTCCATGTTTGACCCTCCTCCCTTTCCTCTCCACCTCTGCTCAGTTGTATGGGAATATACTACATATTTTCCCCTTCCATAACATTTTTCGAATTTAATTGCCAAAAATATTTTTTTAAATTTCCACAATGCTCTCCTTAAAAACCATGTTTAATGCCGTTTAGAGTTTCAAATTCTTCTAACTTAAAAGATTTTAGTCTGCTTGAAAATCAAGACGGAAACTAACGTACTTCCTTTCCCTATGACTATCCACACGCTAATAGTGAATGCATGCAATGTTGCGAAAGGTAGAGAGTTTTTGCTCTGCGCCAACTGTAGCTTATTTCAATTGTCAAGTATCGCCATTAGCTTAATTTTAGTTTTCATATCATTATTAGTAATCAGTGGACCCAGGCACTTAAACTGCGTAATGAAGCATTCAAAAGTAGGTATGACTTCTTATCTTAACCAGTTACACACTATGTTCTTTATTGCCAAGCCTAAATCCTTGGCAGCATTCTTAATATAATTACACTTATTTTTAAATAAAAGCTTAAAATACTATATAAGTTTTTTTTAAAAAAAGCAAAATTTCAAGATTAATTGCAGTGAACGATTTTTAGTTTCGAAACAACTAAACAACTGAAACTAATTTAACTAAAAGAACTTTAAAAACTGGTTTAAGAAAACACTCTACAGTTATAAGTTGTTTTCATCATAAATATACAGTTCCCAACTACTGTTATTTGCAGAAGATAATTTTTAGTAATTTATTAAATCACAACCTTATAAATGTATAGATAATTTTTTTATTATGTCTCCAGCAATTAAGGATTTAACCAATTGACGTACACATATCTGTAAAATCGCTTGTTGATGATTATTCTATGTTGATGGCAAATATGGCAAGTTTTATGTGAACATTAATGCTCCATCCAAGCAATGAATACTTTTTATCAGTCAACTTAATAAAACGTTAAAGTAAATATTTTCTTTTCTTAAAAAAAAAACAAAAAAACATTTAAACTATAAAAAATCAGAAATAAAATTACAAACAGTGAGCAGTTTGAAAACTCACATGTACATCCACCTTTTATATTTTGTGTGTTGCTATGATTATGTATTAAAATTTTGGATTCTATACCATGTGGAAATGCATGGTGTTGACTGCCGAAAAAAAAACGAAAAAAAAAAAGATAAAAAAAGTAGCTTAAGTCACTGAACAGTTTAAAAATATTTCTCACATGTATTTCATAAATATTGAAATTAAAATAAAGTAACATAATAAAAAACATTTTAATAAATACAAAACTTTATATACATTTAAAAAATTTAATACATAGATCAGTGTTTTTTCTTTTTAAATTGTTTTTTGTGTTTTCTGAATTTATTTTCAGTTTTAGCAGCATTTTCATTTTCTACTTTATTCTTGATACTGCAAAGAAATAAATGAATTAAATCTTTCAGTTATAAAATAAATATCAGAAAATAAAATATGAAACATGAAAAGAGATTAACTGATATGTAAATATAGACTGAAATTTTGCATCATATTTAGCAATTAAAAATTTTAATGTAAAAAAATATAGAGGGCTTATCATGTAATCACTATATTTCCACGGCAGTAATACAACCATACACCAGGAAGTAATAATATTTCGATCTCAAAAAGAAAAAAAGATTAAAACATTTCTAGATTATGTATTGAAAATGTAAAAGAGTGAAGATTTTTGTTATTAGATAGAATAAAATGATCTGATTAAATGTAGCAGGTGGGGATTATTTATCTTGCATAAATGAAGATTTTCTTAATTACCCAAAATCTTTTTGAAATCTAAAACTAATTTGCAGACATGTTAGAGAATTGGGGATTTTCAAACATTCTAACCAATTTTTTTTAAATTTTCTGAACTTGTTTAAATATTAATAATAATAAAGGAGAGAAGAAAGGGGAAAAAAATCTTTTTCAAAAATTTTGTTATAGGCTATATTGGGATTTATTACAATTTTGAAAATGTTATAAATATCTATGAAAAATATATTAATATGACAGTGAGAAATTGAAGTTAAATTAACATATTTTTTGATGCATACTTTTTTTTACAAATTCAAAGTTAGTTACATGCATGAAGATTAAATCTTGGTAATAAGTTAATAATTTTTGACTACCTTGGGGGATCACATACAAATTTAAATTTAATAAGATTGAGCTATAAATTGTTTCAATAAATTCTAAAACTGAGTATAAGTATAATCTCTTGGCAAGGATAACGCTTTCCAGTACAATGCAGATTCTGCAGTTGTTTAGGTGTTTTAGTAAGTTTTATTTCTTAATTGTTTCATTTTTGTTCAAGTGCTAAAGATGATATTCACATCAACTTACAAGAGGTTAGTGTGAAATTTCTTTTCAATTTTACTCTTAGATTTCTGAAAATGTAATTATTCTTATCATTTAAATCTCCAATTTTATAATATACAAAGATGCAGCCATTACACGAAGAAAAAAATCTTAAAAAAATTAGCTTGCAAGAGATTAAACACATTTTACCAAAATCATAATTATTCTAACTGATAGGACTAAATAAACAAAAAGGTAGGTAAGTAAAAACCATTGTACATGAACTAACAAAAAATATTGTCATTCATATCAAAGTTAATAGAGAGGTAGTTCAAGGGAACTTTTTCTCTCATAGATGACTGATTGGAATTGTTGTACAGTTTACAGTTTTTATTTTTGGATGATTTTTAATGGAAGAAAAGTGTTTTAAAACTTTTATAAAATCAATTCCTAATTTTTTTACATGCCATATTCTTAGTGTTTGGAATAAAATATCAGAATACATTACTTTAATATAATATTAGCATTGTAAATTTTTAATTTAAACTATGAAGAAAAAAATTATTAATCACTCCTAAAAGAGATAGAATTTAGGTTATAAAAAGGTGTTCTATACAAAATGTTAACAAAAAGCTTGGTTACGCATTTGTTGGGTTCAGTCATCGATTATTGTAAAATCATACCAGAGAATGTTTTTTATAATATAAGAACATAATTCTTGATAAAAATAAACTGACAGTAAAAATATTTCACACTAGACTCCATATTCAAATTCCATAACAATGAGAATGTCAATTCAACACAGCATATAGAAAACAGCAATTAATAAATGGAAAAAAATAATAAATAACAAGTGTACCTCTTTATGCTAACAAGCGTTTTTCTTCCAGTAAAAAGTGCCTTTTGCCATTCATCTTCAGATCCTTTAATTGCATATTGAGAAACATCCAAAGCAAGTAGTTTTTCCTGTTGCTTCTGAACTTGAATAGCAGCTTCTTCCTGTAAAAATAATAAAATGATTGATTTTTGAATCAAAATGTAATAAATACACAAAAAAACTATACTCTCAAATGCTGCCTTACAAGCTCTTCATCCAAATCCATTTTTAAAGGCTTCATTTCAACATCAGTAGAGATTAACGTACTTTCAACACTTTTTTCAATAATTCCCGAAATGTAACTGCTGACTTTCTTTAGTGTTCGATTTAAAAGACCAACAACTTGAATATTCTGTAGTTCTAAATCTTTTGAAATAGCATCTAACGATTTGTTTTGTAACCCATATGACAGCAATATAGCCTAAATGGACAAAATAAAAATTAATAACGGAAAGGTTAAAATATAACGATATCATCAGTAATTAAACAATAATCTGATCAAATATATATCTATAAACAATTTCACATTAACAGTGTCTCATTAATTTGATATAGACTTCCTGTTCTATACACAGAAAATAAAACATGGATAACTTCATGGTAAACCTGTCATATTCAGTATGTAAAATTTTTTCCTTATTATCTTATTTTCATTAGCATTTGTGTTTTCTGAGAGAAAAAATGCAGACATTTTACCATTTAGTTCTAAAATATCCTATGTCCTACATTCTTCCTAATAACTACACATTTTTAAAAATTATCTATAAAATCATGGGTGCTATCCAGAAATTAGAAAACGAGATATTTTTTTAATACAATGTTACATAAAGGGAGTACCACTTAATAAACTGAATTGATAAAGATATGCTAATCATATAGTAAAAAAAGAAGGAAAAAACTAATTAGAACAATAACTAATTAGAACTATCAAAATTTTATTTATTTAACTTTTTGTATTAAATTTTTAACAAGTGCCGAGTTGTACATTGGCTTAGTAAATGCCTGTAAGTTTATTCAAAGACATTACACATAAGATAAGCATGCCAAGTTAAATCCTGCACAATGCACTTTTGAAATAGGCCCCACACAATTTAGTGAGCCAAAAAATACAACATATTTGAAATGTGTAACATGTTAAAATAAAGTCAGAGGCAGGGTTACTGCTTTGTTAATGTGTGAGAAATGGCATGATTGTCTCAACTGATGCACATTGCACATAAACCACTTTACTTGTCAGTCAATCTCGTACCCATCGATCTGACACTGGATGGGACATCAAGCTGCCATTTGGGATCAAACCATCGTTTTTTACAATGATGTCAACTGGGTCTCAAGGATGGGATGGCTCAGTGCCTTTACCACTACACCATCCCGACTTAGGGACTATGCAATAGAGTTTATATAAACAGGCAAAAGCATTTACCTTTACAATAAATTGAGACATATCAATTTTATTGATATCCTTTAAGATGTCAACATGTATATATGGGATAGATGCTGAATATTAACATTTGCTGTTATAAACAAAAAATAATGGTATTTAACAAATATTTCGGATATATTCCCCAAAATGATTACTTAAATGTTGACATTTTAGTACCTTATAATAACAAGATCAAAAATTAATTGAAATTGTGACATAAAACAAAAAGTACCAATCAAGAATTTATTTTTTTATCCCCTTAAAAATACTTTCAATGTACTTTTGTCATTGTTTTTTACTATTATCAAAATAACCTTAGAAAAAATTGCTTAAGCTCATAAGAGTTAAAAGTTAAACATGTTAGACAGACATTTCATTTGAAGTGCTTTTACTTTTGTTTCGCTGTAGAAGAAAATTGTTTACAAGAAATAAAATTTATTATTCTTTTATCCGCTCCTTTAAACTTAAAAAATAGTATTTAAATATGATACAACTTTCTATTTTTATGGGAAACAAAACAATAGTTTTTATTCAATAAGTTTTGTTTTCCTCATTTCACACAATTTAGAAAAGCAAGCAAAAAGAAGACTGTGCAAAGGTAGCGTTGTTGATATACGATCAAGCTGGGAGCTTGGCATACATTCGGAGTTCACTTAGAGGCAAACAGGTTCCCTCTATGGGGATAACAGGGTGCATAGCCAAATCTCTTAACAAAAAATAAGCACCTTTTAAGGACTTAAAAAATATTTTTAAGCACTATATACATTAACAAAATGCATAATAATTTTCAAAGACTTTTTGATCATGATAAAATAACTAGTTTCTGACAAAAAACTCTTTTCTTGATTATATTAGTCTCCATAAAAAGATCAGGAGATTTTTCAGTTCGATTTCAGAGGGAGGAAAATGAAGCCTGGAATTGAGAATACCTTGCAAAATGCAGCAGAGTTGCGCATGAGAATGCAAGATTCTTCCGAATCCAGCTCAGTAGACGCACATGCAGACTCCCAAGTATTTCATCAAATGTGTAATATGATTGGTGCCATCATATGTTACGGGCCAACGATACGCCAAAATGGATTGTGGTTCAATGAAATGTGAAAACGTTGAATAGAACATTGCGAAAACCACGCTTTTAAATTTGCATATTACGCAGCGAATATCAACATGGTAAAGAAAAAAAAATCTTTTCCAAAAAGAGAAAATTAAGCACTTTTTAAAAACACCCCATGAAAAAAGCACTTTTAAGGGCTTTTAAAAAATGAAAATCGAAAATAAGCTCTTTTTAAAATCACTACGCACTATGGATAATGGAGTATAATCTAAAGTAGAATCAGAGTATAATCTAAAAACTGTTAAAAAAGCACTGAGTATCAATTCTTTGACTTGATCCATACTGGATCATTAATAAAAGAGAAGGGCTTACCAGAACGGTGGTCATCTTTGATGGATTTTCTACATTTTTAAATTTTCATATCAACCAAATACTGCTGCATTTGTAGTACATATTTCATTGCGAAATAAAATTGAATGCATGTTTTTTTATAGTTTTTTCTTTTTAGAAAATCACCGGAATGAAAAACCATGTCCAAATTAAATATCCGTTTAATTTTAGGCGATAAAATTAAATACCTTATATTTATAAAAGTCATAAAAATAATTTATAAAACTTCACAGACGATATTCATAACTGATGAATTTTAAATGAAGTATTCCAGGAATATTTAGATCACGGTAATATACATCAAATTTAAAAACTGATTTTTAATGGAGTATAAAAGAATATTTTTGGTTCAAGAAGTAACAGAACATGTGTATGGGTATTAAGTTTGCACAATAGTATCAAAGCAATGATAATGTAGCATAATGATGATATTATAATACTGTATTGTAGAATTAAGATAATGCATGCTTAATTGTTGAAATAATTAAGCATGTAAATTGTAAAATTGCATTGCATGTAACAGGAAACTTCTTCAGTTAATAATAAATATTTTAATATTTATAAATGTTTTTACTTCTTGGGCAACTGGAAGGTGTACATTTTTCAAGACATTCTTAAAATATAGTTTGGCAATGGTAGGAATGATGTGAATGACTGTATTCAATTCTTGAAGCCTTAAACAATATTTTTCAAGTGACTTCATATGATAGGGCTTTAAATATAAATCCAATTCCTCTTTAGAAATATCTAGAAAATAAAATAAAACAAGTTTATACAAATATTGAAATAAATTATTAAAATAAATTATTAAAACAGTTGTAAAAAAGTTAAAACAATTGATTATAAATATGAAATTTTTGTATTCTGTAAATCTAAAGATTATAGAACACAAAATTAAAATAACTGCAGATACTCGATTATCATAGGAAAATTACACCATATAAGAATGTCATATTTGCAGAATAACTTGCAAAGCATTAAGTAAAGCATTCCAGGTGGACTATGGCTCTACAATTTCAGGACTAATGACATGATTGTGGGATTGTGCTCAGCATTGAACACAGCCTGTGTTTACATCCCAGACAAGAAGGTACCCATCGATATGAAGTTGGGTGAGTTTTAAATTACCAATGGGACATCTAATATATAGCTTAGTTTAAAAATAAAATCTAGTAGTTTTTTTTTCAAAGTTAGAGGATAAATGATGGCAAAGCTTTATTTTCACAAAAATATTATTAGAGTTGTTTGAATTTTTAAAACTGAACTGTTTTTAAAGTCTGCATACATGACATTCCCAAATAGTGAAATCGCTCCATAGCATATAGAACATGCAGATCTCTATTTTAAGGAAGACATTTGTTCGAGAAAGTAATTTTTTAAACTTTACATATCTGATTTATTCACAATCAGGAATCTGTCTAGGTTTTTTTGAGAGGTACCTATTTTGTGAAAATTTAGAAATAATTGGTGAAAAATTTAAACTTATATTAAATAATCAACAGAAAAATATGGATTTATCGCTTCTTTTAAGAAAAAGTATTCTGTGAAACTACCATATTTCCCAAAGTTGAATTTGTGAAACTACCGTTTTTCCTAAAGATGAATCTGTGAAGGTACCGATAAACGGTAGTAAATTCGGCCTGGACAGACCCCTGACAATAAAAGGTTAAAAACATAAGAGTAGAATATGACTAACAATGTGCACCACTTTCAGAAAACAATTCTTAAGAAAAATGCACTCGGAAGTTTTGCAAGGTATAGCATTTAATTTTTGAGTAGAAATTATTTAAATAACTCACAAAATGTAAAATAATGAAAGCGTTATTTTGAATATTCAGAATCGTATTTTCCACATCTAATAGACTTAGAACAAGAGAAAAAAAAATACCCCCCATTTTTAACCCAAAATAGTAAATATAGCAAGATTTCTTAAATAAAACTTCTTTTTTATAGACAAAATATTTTATGACACATATATTCTGATAAGTGGTCATAAGGATAACATACCTTTTGTGTTTATAATTCTCGGGCAAGAATTGAATATGCTAAGAGCAAAAGATGCTGGAAACTTCTTATAATGTGATTTGAGAATTGCAAAATAATGATTGATGAAACTCATTATATTTTTTTCTACAAAACTAGATGACTCTTCATTGATTGGTTTAAACATGGCAATAGGTACTACATCAGAATCCTGAAAAATAAAAACTGGTAATAAACAAAAAGGTAATCATCCCAAAATGATAGTTTAATGCAGTATTTATCAGCTGGAAGAGTAACTAAGCAGCTAATAAAAACATTACAAATTCAATACAGTCAAGTGCAAAAATAAATTTAAAAGCAAAAAAAACAAAGAGTATTTTAGGTTCATGGGCATTTATTTAAACTACTTAAAGGTTTGGTTTTTTAAAATGGCTAAGGCTATAAAATGGCTTAAATGGCTATTGAAATTTTACTTTCTTGAAAACAAACAATCATAATGCATGACAAACTGAAATGAAATGCTAAAAAACAATCAATAGATATAGAAAATAATGATGGTAATTAGAATGCTAGGAAAAACCTTTTCTTACTTTGTTAGCAGCCATGTATAAAGGTACAAATTCCGCTTTCTTCCAAAAACTAGAGAAAAAATATTTCGACATAAATATATTATAAAGTTTAGAAAAAAATAAAGTTGCAAAAATTTATATAAATATATATTTTTTAAAATTCTATTTTAATTGACATTATTTTAAAGATTTTTTTCTTTTAAAAATAAAATTTGATTATAAAAACAAAGAGACAGAAAAACAACCTGAAAACATCTGATGACAAATTGAAGAAAACACACATGAAGTCTATATTATCTAATTTTAAATCTGATAGTTGAAGTAACAGAGGGGATTCGAATTTAGAACCACCATCTTGATTTTCAACCGTTTGTTGATTATTAGTAGACAATTTCACATTTTCTCCAAGCGATATAACTTTTCCTTCATACAGCTCTTTCAATAGTTGCACAGCTCGCAAGCCATATCCCATCTAAGGCAGAAATTAAAAACACTTCAAAATAAAAATCAAGTCAATTACATCAAATATTAAAAAGGAAAGAATATAAATTATAAGTAAGAAATTGTTTGACAATCAGTTAATTCAAAATCCTTTATAAAATGAAAACAATCGAGGGTATTGGAATTTTGGTAGCCACAGTTTCTAAAAAATCAAAACTGGAGTCAAATATTTTAGTACGATATTAAGCAAATCTACAATCCATAACAAGCTGGCTCTTAGAGAATTTTATTTGTACATTCCTGATAATAAAATACTAATAATAAAGAAGTGAACACTTATTTAAATCAAACTATAATTTCATTTCAAGTTTGATATCTCTGAAAGAACATTTTATCAATCTAAAAGTTGATTTTCCATACATTGCACAAACATGAGTATTTTTTTATTTAATTTTTGTGGCAGGCAACATTATAGCAAGAAGTTAAAAGAAAATGAAATAATTAAGCTATAGATAAGAGTGGTAACTTTGATTCATTTTATGGAAATTTTTATCTTTGTACACATGAAAAAATCGTGCAACTGATAAGTTACACTTTATCTAACTGCAAAATTTTTACATCAGTTTTTTTTAGCAATGCTTACAGATAAATACTTTATAAGTTTGTAAAAACTCTACTAGCAGCAAAATGCAAAAAACCATCTAGATGCCCACATAGAAATCACAGTGCTTTACAAACCATTCAAACATATTTTCCTTGTATCAAAAAAGTATTCCTCCTCTCAAAATTGGTCACATTAAATTGGTCATGTATATTATCACATTAATATGCCTGTCATATAAAAGGGCTTAAAGTGACAACTTTCAACTATGAAACTGTTTTCTTTGTTTACAAAAAAGAAATATTATAAATAAAAAAAGTTGAATCATTTCTATTTATTACAATAATTGAATCAAAATTTATGAGGAAATACTTACTTTTTTATACTGAGGATGTGTTGCCAAGTTAATAATATGAAGACCACGTAATCTCGAAACATCTGTCTTCACATTCCATTTATTGAAGCAACTAGGCATGGGTTGAATTAGATTTGATCCACATTTCACAATGTCAGAGGGAAGGTTAAACTCAATATGGACCTGATAAAACAATTAATCAAAATTTAATTTTCAAGTAAAAATAACATTTAAAAATTATATTACTAAACATTTAAGTTGCCACATTTTTTGCATGGCTAGAATATTTGGTAACAGCCAAGATAGTTTCATAAAAACGTTAAAATTGTACATAATGTTAAATTTAGCAATATACAGAATTTGATATTTATTACAGGTTATCACACTTTTCTTAAAACTAAAATGCCTGGTTAAAACTAAAATGAGTTCTTATGTTAAACTTGTATCTGATGACGTCAAATTTAGTAATATAAATTTTTACTGATCGAGTTCAAAATATAGCTGATTGTTGATGCTTAATTCTAACAATTTGGACTTAAAAATCTCTATTTCACTTTTGATATTACCTCAAGTTTAGATGTTTAAAGACATTTTTGGAACAGTAATTTTACACATTTGGAGTAAAGAATTAAGTTTTTTCCCCTTCAAATGTGCAATAAATTTATTAGCAAAGCAAGCTAAGTTAAAATTAAGAAATGTTTTATATGCAAATGAAAAATTTATTTATTTTTAAATTTATTTTTCTGGTGTAAATATTTCTCAAAAATGCCTACTTTGTTTTAAGTGACATTTCAAGGAATTCATGTAAACTAACTTTTAAACTTTGACAGCAAGAAAGAAAGATTATGCTCTGCCTTCTGCCTGTATTTTTTTTCCCCCTAAGTTGCCAATTGGTGAAATCTATAAATCACTCACAATCATTTAAATGAGCCACTCCCCACTGAAAATACTAAAAAAAAACTGTCACTTAGTATCTCTATTTCTTGTCCAAAAGCTTTAAATGGACAAAATCTATAAATCCCAAACACTTATTTAACCTGTTTGTGATATATTGCTTTAATTTGCTGAGGATCTTAATGATTTTAAGTAAATAACCTTAAACATTTATAACTAAATTATGTGAAAAGTTTATATATTAATGAAAGGAATTAAGGATTATATTTTGTCTTTATTTCTTATCAGATTCTAATTGGCAAAATCTGCAAATCCTCTACACGAATTTAAAGTCATATCAATTTATGTCACAGTTTGAGGTTTAATTTATTGCAAAAATATAAATTTGTTAAGAAATGGTAGTCGCTAAAGGTACTTGAAGCCCTTAACACTGGAAAAATGTAGAGAGGGTTACTTAGCACCATCCTCTATTAAGGTCTACAAAACTTAAGATTTTGCAAATAAATTATTGTTGTACAATTAAATATCACTAAAACAAGTTTCTTCAAGACACCTTAACTTTTTTTTTAAAATGTCACAACCTTCATTCATCAAGCTTTTTAACATACTATAAATTTATAGCAGTAGTAAATAATAATTAACATGTTATTGTAGTTGGATTTATTTTCTTACAATAATAGCACACAACACTTCAAGAGGAATTTTGGTAGTACACCTTTGCAAAGGAGGTAAGAGAACAAATATTTGGTAATCAGGTGAATCAGCTATTCTAAGAAGTTCTTCTACATTCAATGTATTACTAGACTGATTCAGTATTGATACAAGAGATTTTAAAAATTTCTCAGTAAAAGGATTGCCACTGAACAAAACATCACGAGAGACACAATATCTAACATATTATTAAAGAAAATATAAATTTCAAAAGAAAATAAGTGATAATTGTTTTTTCTTTTTTTTTTTTTAAATTAAAGTTGATCTAACATTTAAAATAAAATTCTTAGAATTAGAAATGGGAAAGGCTTAGAATCCCAATATATTAGGTAAATTTTTTCGGAACATATCACAACTTCTCTGAATCTTAAATTGTTTTGATCCATATATATGTATGAATAAAAAAAATTAATATTTATTTTGATTCATATATATANTGTTTACCTTACCATCATTTCACAAATAATCATTAGTGTATTACCTCATTGCTTTTTTCTTATTTTTAAGATTATTTCCAAATATTATTATTATTTTTTTTTAGTTGGGTTTAACACTAAAAAAACGGCTTTTTGTAGCTATTCAGAAAACCGGAAAAATCAGTTATCCGGAATAGCGATGGTTCTCGATCGTTCCGGATAATCGGTTCTCTACTGTATATATATATATGTAAAATGAAGTTCAACTATTGTTGGTTACAAAAAGAGTTTGAGTTACCAGCACTTTTGTTTAAGTTGATTACAAGTAAAGTTTCCCATGTTTTTATAACTTGTCACATAAAATTTTATTGCATATTTTTTTGTTTAACCTCATACGAAATAAGATTTTTTTTATAAAGGATGAGGTTTTGGATGTCAGTAAGAGGTTTTGGACAGGAATTGTAGTTCAAATATAAATTGACCTGCCTAAAATTTATAAATTTAAAAATAGATAGACTAATAACTCCAAATATAATCATTGTGTACTTTTTGCACATAAAAACTACACCTTTTTTACTGATATTCATTTTTACATGTTTCCTTTTCAATAAGATCCCAAATTAAAAATTTTAGCATTGTTCACATAAAACTCAACAGCATTATTTAATTTAGGACAGTTTAAGACAGCAAGGATAAAAACAAATATTACCAACTCAATTAAATGCTTGCTATGTTGCTATTAAAAAAAACCTTCTTTTTTAGCCGAATTTCTTGATGATCCTTGATATTCATCAACACATATCTAATGATCAAAAATTTTTTTTTCTTAATGAATGAATTTTTAAAAAGGCTTTTCCTTACAACTCTATTAAGAAATAAATTATCATGATTGAAAAGAAATTTCCTGAATTATTTTTCCCTAAAAGAGCTGACAGGGAAAATATGTGTATAAATAAGCATATTTGAGGAAAAAATAAGAAAGAACTTGATAATCTAACAAATCCAAAAGAAACTGATATTTATGAGGAATACAATGAACAATACTGTTTCATTATGTGGTGTCAGGGGAGAATCAGAAATATTAAATGAAGCAAGAGCATCGGTTTTATTTTCTATTTCTGCTATCAGAAAAAAAAAATAGAAAAACTTTAACAGAGACTAAAATCAAATAATTATGCAAAGATTTTAACATTACACAGTAAATGCAATGATTTCGACATAATGAAACAAATTCATGTTACACCACTTTCAAAATATCAATAAACTTATTATTTTGACCGAATTGTTAAACAATATTTAATTATAATATTGGATTTTCAATAATCCGAAATTCTTAGTGTCTTTCGTTAAATTTCTAATATTGAAGTTTGATTGTAATCATTTAGTCATTAACTATGTTATTTCGTAATAAGTTTGTATTTTTGATGAAACTTATACAAAATCTAACTACAGAAAAATAAGAAAGATGAAGATGTTTACCATTGTGTCCAACCAAAATGTATCACAAAATACAACCCAAAATATATTACAAAACACTCTCATCTGTATTTAAAAATACCTTGAAGTCTTAAAATATGCTTTTTTTAAACTCATAAGTATTAGTTACATAATTTTCATTTATTTCATAGGGACTCAGATGAAAATATCAGTAAGGATACAGTTCACACAGTTTTGTCTCTGGGCAACCAAGAGACAGTTGAGATGGTACGGTTGACTCCATCCTGCACATTTAAGAAAAAAAAAGTTAAATGTATAGACTTTTTAATAACTGAAATAAAATTTTAAGCAATATAACTAATCTAAATAAAAATTTCAGGGCACCATTAAAATTTAAAAATGACATTTCTTAGCACTATACTTTAAAAGCAGAATTTTTAATTAAAAACTTTTTACCACAAAATTAATAATATTGATGCAAATTTTAAAAACAAATACCAATGTTACTCATCCAACAGTCAATAAAATTATTCTTACATAGAAAAAAACAGATATAGGGCTGCCACTCAATTTTTGAAATAGAATTCACTTAATTTTTTAGGAAAATGTCAACTAAATTCCAAACCACATTTTTCATTATACAAAGTAATTCATTAGAAATACATAATTTTGTTTTATTAAGAAACAAAACTTTTTGATAGAACATATACTAAATTAAAAAACAAATATTTACAAACTAATGCAAAAAATAAATTAGATCATCAAGGTAAATTGCAGGTTAGAATAGATTAGATTTCAATAGTATTTTTTGCAAAAATACAATTGAAATCAAATTTATCTCTATGACAGTGATTCCGCTTATGCATAATAACTTATCAAATTTGTCTAAAACCATAGGACAACATAAGGAAATTTATACTGAGAAATATAGTCAGATAGACATAGCATTATACTGTGGAATAACATTGGTTTGAATAGGGTTTTTTTTAAAGGAAACTAAACTCATTTCGAATCAAAAGTATACTATCAGAAATCGTAAATAAATAATAATGATAAAAATACCACGATAATATAATAATGTTAGGCTGACTTCAGTCAGAGTTCTAAAAGCAAAAATAAATGTGAGATAGGTTTTATTACTTAAAAAAAAAAGAGATGTTACATTATTTAGGAAGAAGAAACACTGCTTCTAAATTATTAATAGACTTTATTTTCTTTTTAAATAATGTAGTTGGATTGATTAACGGCTGTTATCTTATTAATATTGGAAAACAGTGCTTGAATTTGAGTTTACAAAGACAGCTTATACTATGGGTTATGGGTTGTCAAACTTTTTTGATCAGCGACCCCTTTATAATTTTTCGAAATCTCCATCGACCTCCATAAAAGTAATAGTACATTGTGTAACAATAGTTTTATGAAAAATATATTAATGTTGAAATTTAAATACCGTAATATTTATTAAATAATAAGTAATTATAAATAAGTAGAATAATAATAAGTAAAGTAACCAGAGCTTATTCTAGGAAGGGTAAACAGGGCGCAGCACCCTGCCGCCCTTTTAGTCAAAAGAATTCACCCCGCTGCCCCCCCCTGAAGTAAATTAGTGCCCTGATATAATAGACTCCATAACCTTTTTGCCCTTTCTTTCCTCAACCCTTCTTTGTTTTTTCCCCAAACTCTACTATGGATTTCATAAGCTTTTGTTACTTTTAACTCTTTTTATTTAGTTTGTCATTGCTGTCAATACATAGGAATACATTTATATGAGAAAGGAAAAATAGCCATCACACCCCTTGTTGCACTTGTCATTGAAAGTTTACAGTTACTTCCACTAACATTAAATCATAATTATTAATCATTTTAATTATTAAATCATAACTACAGAAACTTAAAAACATACATTTATTATTTTATTAATATATGCATGCATTTTAAATAAATTACTAAGCTACTAAATAAATTACTATCCATTAACTCAATATATATGTTAATTTGTTAATAAAAAATAGTAATTAATATGATTGCTTTGCTACTTTTAGTAAAGTAAAGAAAAAAAATTCTTTTACAAATTGACAATGTTTTTTAATAGAACGTGTAAAGCCCATAGAAAGAAATTATTGCCCTTTTAGAATAATAATGCCCTTTTTTTTAAACTTTTGCACCCTGCCCTTTTTTCTGCCTAGAATGAGCTCTGAAGTAACTATAGATTTATTGCTTCTTAATCAATGAGATGGGTGTGCATGTTTTTTTGTTGTTTCAAGGCTGGCTATATTGGGTTCAAAATTGAACAATTTTAATCCTAAATCCCTCGAAACTCCACATTTAATTTATTTCTGTACATAGTTAAGATTAAATTTACGTGACTGAAACCGGCTTCAACCATATAGGAACTTGGAAATGCTAGCATAATGGCTGAGGTATTTCGTATAGCGGGTGCATATTTTTGCATTACAATGACACTGCAAATATACAACACTGTTCACACACAGTTTGCAAAGATAGCTGAAACTGCGTATGATATTTGTGTTTGTAACGTCAATGCTCGTCACATGTGACATTTGGATAAGCGTACATATGCATATGACTTATAAACCAGAAGTGCAGAGTTCATGCCACTGAGCGCTGGTACGAAAATACTTGTTTCAACCGCATAAATATATGCTCATTAATTTATGTTCTATAAAGAAAGTAATATTAAGTCAATTATAAAAAAATTAACAAATTTTACATACTCAATTAGGTATGTGTGATTTGCGTATTAAGACCTGTTTTTTCTTCGACCCTCAATCGACACTTCTGATTCGGATCGACCCCCCGCTTTCGTTAAATAGACCCCTGGGTGTCTACATAGACCACATTAGGACCCTCTGGCTTATACAAAGTTTTTGATTTTTATTCTTTGATAAATTATTACTGAATAAACTGTACTTATATATACATATATAGTACAGTCGGACCTCTATTTAACGAAGTCGCTAAATCCTGAAAAAAAGTTCGTTATATGGAAAATTCGTTAAATAGAAAATCATCTTTTGAAATACTTACACAACGTAGAATAGGTTTTAAATTCATGGATACTAGAAATAATTAAAATTGCAATTGATGCACCTTTATCTTGTAATTTTTTTCTTTAATAGTCAGGCACTTTCGCTTCGACATTTTGCAGCCGTAAGAAAAGCAACAAGCAGCACTCTGATCAGCAATCTTAAAACAGGAGCTCTACTGAGTGAACAACGAGAAAGTTGAAAGTTTTTCTAGAGAGGAAGTGAACAGTGGGGGTGGAGATAATAGGACATGTCAATAAGGGACCAGAGACCACACACTTTGATGACCCATTCCTTTTATCTTCTCTGCTCATTTCCTATTCAAGGAATTTGACCCTTTCCCCCCTTTTCCAGTGGGATTGCATTTCCTGTATGAAATGCAAACAAAAAGGGAAAGGAATTTTACTGCTATCTCTAAAAGTTAAGGGGATGCGAAAATCAGTTCAAGGTCATTTCCCCCATAAAATACGTTAACGAGTTAATAATTTTCTCAAATATTTTGGGAAATGGGGAAAGTAGATCTAAAAAAAAATTTCGTTAAATAGAAAATTGACTTCGCTATTTAGAAGTTATTTAACGAAGAAATTTCCAAAATGTTCTTGGTTCCACGAAAAAATTCGCAAAATAGAGAAATTCGTAAAATGGAAGTTCGTTAAATAGAAGTCCGACTGTATATTCAAATCACGAAATATTGATTTATTATATCTATAAAAGTAATGATACTTTTATAAGGGACCAGCATTAAGTAAAAAAAGAAAAGGCTCAGAAATTTGGAAGTCTCGAATCTTAAAGAAAACTCATATTTTTCTAAGTTGAGCGGAACCACTGCTATAACATAGTAACTCAAACAATCAAAGTACATGATAAATAAACATAGTAAAATATAAAATTTTCTTAGGAATTATTAAGTATATTAATAGATCTTTATAAATAATGCTTTTTTTTCATTTAGTACACTATTAGGATTCTAGTAAAAGTGTACATGTGAGCAAATGTTACTACTAATCTATTGTATATTTTTACATAAATGCACATGCAGACAGAGTGCAAATAATTAATAATAAATCAATAAACTAAAAGAATAAATATAATAAAAGGAATAAAGCAACATAAAAATCTACCTGATGACACCGCTGAATCTTCTTTTAGAAATTGAGTTGATTGTATATTTTCTATCTTTTTTTTAAAAACGCCACGCTTTTAGAAAAACATGTGCTTGCAAGTCTGTGTTTGCGCATCTTATGGCGTGTTGCCACAATTGATTAATTGATGGATTGTGTTTACATTTATTTTGTAAACAACCACTTGAAAAGAGGAGATTTGTGCTTAAAAAATGAAATTAGACGAAAATGTTTTCGAATTTTAAGATATTTAAAAATAAAACGTAAAAACGTAGAACGTAACATTAAAAACGTAGTTTTCTTTGCTATGTTTATTATTTGTTTTTAAATAAAATTATATCATTTTGATATAAGAGTATGTATATTAAGAGTATTCTCTTATAAAAGTTTAGCTGCAATATTTATACAATTTTCTTGCTTTCTGTTGTAAGGAAAAGAAAATTCGGATTTTAATTAAAATAATAGTTATGTTATGTAAAGTCTAATCATCCTATGCATATTTCCTAACATCTGTACTNATATTAAGAGTATTCTCTTATAAAAGTTTAGCTGCAATATTTATATAATTTTCTTGCTTTCTGTTGTAAGGAAAAGATAATTCGGATTTTAATTAAAATAATAGTTATGCCATGTAAAGTCTAATCATCCTATTCATATTTCCTAACATTTGTACTTAATTATTAAGCATTATAATTGTAACATAGAAAATAATTCTGCAGTAAAGTTAAAATTGATGTTTAAGTGTTTATATATTATGTTTATTCGACATCGTCATTGAAAGGGTTTCTACTTATAACATTTTATAAATGAATTTGTAAGGTGCAGTTTTAATAACAGTTAATAAAACTATGGCTAATAAGAGTTAGCTGTTAAAAAAAAATTATCGATAAAATTTTTATGTGGTTATCAATTATTGTTTATTTATTTGGAAATAATGAAAAATAATAATATATTTGTGAATTTAAGCACATTATGATAAACAATAATATTGAAATGATAAAAATTTATTTCTAATAACTTTGAAAATGAAAAAAATTCATGTTACATAAAATTTATTTTCAAATAGTTCAATACTCACTTTAATGAGGATAGATTAGATTTTTGATTACAGTTTATTTACTGCTGAGTATTAATAGTTAGTCAAATGTGTTGATTACAGATTATTTACTGCTGAGTATTAATAGTTATGTCAAATGTGTTGATTACAGATTATTTACTGCTGAGTATTAATAGTTACGTCAAATGTGTGGCAAGTATTAAAATGTTGTTTTTATTAACTTGCCACTGCTTTATTCGAAAAACAATTCTGAAACAATCAAATAATAAATTTATAAAAATATATATTTGAAGCATATAAGAGTAAAATTCTTTATATTTTGACTTAGAAATTATCAATCAAAAAGATCCTTTAAAATTTGAATTACATTTATATAATAAGTAGAAGGAAATATTAGCAAAGGATAAATTTATAATGTGTCATTCCTTGTCAGATCAATCACTTTTGGAAATTTTAATTGAATTTTAATGAAATTTGGTGGAACATGCATACATGATAAAAGTATAGCAATTCAATCAATTTTTAGATTTTTAAGTTGAAAATTGTCCGAGTTATAGACACTTGAAAAAATAAAATGTTCATAGAAAAAAACCACAAACTTGCATACATATAAATGGCTGTAACTTTTTTTTTAATTGTATCAGGAAAGAAAAAAATTTGAAACATCATTTCAAAGCTAAGAAATAGACCTTTCATTTGATTCCTTATGACCTTCTGAGGCTAGATCATCTTTCAAAGCAACCTGATTTGGCCTTTGACCTGAAATATGTGGTCTCAAAAATATACGAATTTTTTTTCTACACATTTCAAATTTGTAGCATAGAAATAGAAATTTAAAATATATATATATATATAGATTATTGCAAACTAAAATTTTTATTAATTGAAACCGGTCTGCTGTGCAACTTTTTTTTCCTTTAAGATACTTAATATAATATACATGGAAAACTGAGTAAAAAGCTTAAAATTCTTAAACCAATATATATATCAATGATCATTCATACCAAAAGTAATAATTTATCCCATCCTTTTGGCTCCTAAAATGTATCCAAAATTAACAGTTTTATTTCTATCAATTATATTTTTCTTATTAAAAAAATGGTTTACCTTTAGATATGCAAAAAATATGTAAATTAGTTACAAGATATGAATAACATTTATATCATAGAAAATATTTTATCAAACTTGAAAGAAAAATTATGATTATTAACTCTGTAACAATATGTTATGAACAGAATTAGTAATTATTTAAACATATAAACACTATAAAATTTTATGAAATAGTTAGGAATGAGGTAGTGCCCTTTTTGTGTTTACATTTTTATCTCATTAGGCGATATGAAATAATCTTGACCTGTTGTTGTTTCTACATCAACCTTTTAAATGATCTATGTTTTATTTACTTTCAATGTTAAAGGCTTCTATGGGTACGAGTATGACAGTGAAGGTTCATGAGGCTGTAGAAAACTTAGCTTCTTCGTAGTTTATATTTACATCTAAAATACATCGTATCCACCATTGGCTGTCCTGCAAAATAACAACATACCCTCGAATATCTTCTAAGAGCAGTTCTAAAGAATTTAACAACACTGAATTGATCTTGCTTTCAGATAAATTTGAATACATTTTTGTTTTAATTGATGTGCGGCTTTCGTGTTCGTTTTAATTAATTTTTTGTGTACCAGGGATTGTGTTGCTTTTCAAAAAAATGTCTCTGTTTCTCACAATCTTAATATGATTTTATAGTACACAAAATTTGTTTATTGATGACAATATTAAAAAGTAAATTATTTACTCTAATTTTTATTTCATTAAAGTTTTTTTTTTCCCTAAATTTTTGGAGGATTGTTTTGTGTTGAATGAACATCTAATTTGAATTGGTCTAAATGTCGCATAGAAAGCACAACTTTTTTTTCTCAAAAAGTTATGTACAAATGCTGAAACATGAAGGAAAAAATGTTTACGGTACAACTGTATTGTTTTTATGTTAAATGGGAATTTATTTTTTTATTTCTTTATGCTTTATCTAGAAACATAAAGAGACAAAAGAACATCTTTAGGGAGTGTGGACCTCATTTCAAATCAGATTAAATAAATGGAATTAAATTGTTTATTCTTTATTATTTGAAATAACAGTATTTGTTTATGCTTACTGCTACTTTAAGCCTAAAATAAAGTATTAATGTTTTGTTTTGTAATCAAATGGAGAAGTGTATTGTTTCTTCTTAGTCTAAATCAACTACAGTTTAATGGTAATAAAAAGTACATTAAATTCTTAATTTATTAACCATTTGTATCAATGTTAATGTACTCAAGTGTCTCAAAGTTTGGTATGAAATAAAACCTAATATAAAAAAGGAGCTGTTTTTGTACATTGTCATAAAAAAAGCTACAAGTAAAGTTTTATTTCATACTATAGCAGGTTACACAAATTTTTAATTATTTTATCATGACTAAAATATATTTAAACAAATTCCATACAGAAAATGAGATTTGTTAAATATTTAGTTAGTTAGTTATTTATGAATGAAAAAAAAATATAATTTTTATTTTATTTACATGTATAGAATTGGCATTTTATGTATAATCTGCACTAAGGCTCTTTCTCATACTGTTTAGCTTTTCTTTGATGCCTCCTGCCCTCTTGTTTGTACTTATAAAGAAGTAATTCTTTTTTTAAAAAAAAAAAATATATATTTTCTGAGTTTTGGAATTTTAACTTTTTATTTTATTTATTTTTCTTTTCTTAAATGACCCCTTGACTATCCTTGGGCTGCAATCCGCAAACACTAAGCCTATACTTATCCCTGTGATTCATACATAGAATGTAAAGGCATTACCCCATTAATTTAACATTACTTTTCATTTTTATTATTGATTTTTAATTGCTTATTAGTAAAATCTCTGAACTCTAATGCACCGTTGAAAAAGATTTTCCTTAGAGCATGATGGTGAGTTTTCATTGCTTATTACTAAGGCCCAGATTTTAATGACATTTGCATTTTTTGTCCTTTAGAGCATCTTTTTTAAATTTTGCATTTTAAAGGATTTTTTAAATTTTTCTTATTTTTATTACATGAAATGCAAGATTTGTCTTGATTCAGAAGATGCTGCATCAAATAAGACAGCGCAAAACGTGTTGGCCTCTGATAAAATTGAAGGAAACTTATCATTTATCAAGTCTAACTTTGCTATTGTGTCCTCGATAATTACAAGCTTGGAGAAACAAAAATTGGAACTTTGCGATGCAATAAATTATATTGACATAGTGAGTCAAGTGTTGCAAAAATCAAAGGGGAAAGATAGCACAAAGTGTAGCAGTTAAATTGAACAAAGTTTTAGAGAAGATCACTGGCTTCCAAACAATGAAGAAAATCTCTAGGATATTAACAGGTGAAGCAACATCTTTTCAAATAGAAGAAGAATTGTCAGTAAGTGAGACCGTCTTTTTCAAGTACGCACCAATAACATCAGTACACAATGAAAGAAGCTTCTCCAGGTATAAAAGTTTACTTTCAGACAAGAGACGCTCGTTTACATTTCAAAATATCAAAAATCATTTAATAATCCAATGTAATTCTGATATTTAGTAATATTATGAGATGGAAATTGTTATATTCATTAAAGTTTCTATACAAAATGAAAATGTTTTGGAGTCAATACATTTTCCTTTTTTTGTTATTTTAGGATATAAAACATATTTTTCAAATTTTAATGAACATATAACAAGTATTGCATTATATTTTTTGAAATGACTCATAATAATTTTAAAGAGTAAAACATTGTTTTAGTTCAATATTATTACTTTATTTAAGCCATATCATAAGGCATTTTTAGCGCAATTTTCGCATTTTTTTTCACTTTTTAAGGGCATTAGTTGAGATTTTTTAGGTCATCAAAATCCGGGCTCTACTTATTACTAATGAAAATAGTGAGTTAACAGAGAATCACAATTCATGATTTACGATTAAAATCATAGATCTAATAAATAATAGCATTTTAACATTGCGCACAATGAATTTCAATAGCTAACTGGTAATCAATAAATAATGTTTCAATTTTGATTTGCTACGTTTTATAAATGAATAAATTGTATTCGAAGAGAAATGTGCTTAGGATGGGGCTCAAACTGGGCTGACTCTTTTCTAGATGAAATTTCATTTATAGTTTAATGACACCATTACTAGAATTGACTATACTGCTCCAAACGTAAATAATATTAAGAACTCTAAGAAAGCTCGTCAATATTTGCAACATGCCTGATAAACCTGCTATGAAACACAAGGATTAAAGCAGCAGAATTTTATTTATTTACTTTTTTTCCCAGAGTGCCTTCGACATTCTAAATGCTCCTCAATATCGTTTGAACACTAAGTTGTTCTTTTTTTCGTAAAATCTATGCAACTTTTTACAATAGCTCATTCTAAAGAGCGGTCGAAAATATGAGCACAAATGCTATGGCAATTCGCATTTCCGTCGTATCTATGAAGTTAAATTCAAGAATTTAAAAATATTTTCACATTACAGTAAAATTTATTTGTCCAAAACTAATGTTGAAGTTCCTTTAAGAATTAAATATTATTTGTATTTTATTCATTAATGATTATAAAAAGAAGTGTATTTTAAAAGGTATGAAACATTTTATATCATTCTTAACATCATAATTTTTCAACATAATTTTGAAGAGACGTAGTAATTACAAGAAGTTAAAAAATGATATTTTTAAATTTTAGGTATTAGAAAAGCTATTTATCTTATTAAAATTTAAATTTGATTGTGAAAATTACCTAATTAATAATCACGTAAAATACTGTATATCATACAGGGTGTTCTGTAATTACATCTAACACGTTGTGAAAGCTGCAAATTGATATTTCATAGAGGAGAAAAAATGACAACTTCATCGTATNATATATATATAGATTTTTTTTTCTGAAAAAGTTATGTATGAATGCTGAAACATGAAGGAAGAAATTTTTTTTACAGTACAACTATCGTTTTATGTTAAAAGGGCATTTATTTTTTATGCTTTGTTTAGAAACATAAAGAGACCAAAGAACATCTTAAGGGATTGTGGATCTCATTTCAAATCAACTTAAGTAAATAGAATTAAATTGTTTGTTATTATTTGAATTAACAGTATTTGTTTATGCTTACATGGTTACTGCTACTTTATAGCCTAAAATAATAATTTCTTGTTTTGTAATCAAATGGAGAAGTGTATTGTTTCTTCTTAGTCTAAATCAACTACAGTTTAATGGTAATAAAAAAGTATATTAAATTCTTAATTTATTAACCATTTGTATCAATGTTAATGCACTCAAGTGTCTTAAAGTTTGGTATGAAATAAAACCTAATATAAAAAAGGAGCTGTTTTTGTACATTGTCTTAAAAAAAGCTACAGGTAAAGTTTCATTTCATTTTTTCATACTATAGCAGGTATGAAAAAATTCATTTTCTCATACTATACACAAATTTTTTTTTATTTTTATCATGACTAAAATAAATTTTAACAAATTTAATGCAGAAAATGCCTATGCTTATCCCTGTGATTCATACATAGAATGAAAAGGCATTACCCCATTAATTTAACATTACTTTCCATTTTTATAATTGTTTTTTAACTGTTTATTTGTAAAATCTCTGAACTCTAATGCACCATTGAAAAAGATTTTCCTTAGAGCATGATGGTGAGTTTTCATTGCTTATTACTAAGGCCCAGATTTTGATGACATTTGCATTTTTTGTCCTTTAAAGAATTTTTTCCAACTTTTATTATTTTTTGGGGCATTTTTATTACATGAAATGCAAGATTTGTCTTATAATTTGTCTTGATTCAGAAGATGCTGCATCAATTAAGACAGCGCAAAACGTGTTGGCCTCTGATAAAATCTAAGGAAACTTATCATTTATCAAGTCTAACTTTGCTATTGTGTCTTCGGCAATTACAAGCTTGGAGAAACAAAAATTGGAACTTTGCGATGCAATAAATTATATTGACATAGTGAGTCAAGTGTTGCAAAAAGCAAGGGGAAAGATAGCACAAAGTGTAGCAGCTAAATTGAACAAAGTTTTGGAGAAGATCTCTGGCTTCCAAACAATGAAGAAAATCTCTAGGATATTAACAGGTGAAGCAACATATTTTCAAATTAAAGAAGAATTGTCAGTAAGTGAGACCGTCTTTTTCAAGTACGCACCAATAACATCAGTAGACGTTGAAAGAAGCTTCTCCAGGTATAAAAATTTACTTTCAGACAAGAGACGCTCGTTTACATTTCAAAATATCAAAAATCATTTAATAATCAAATGAATTCTGATATTTAGTAATATTATGAGATGGAAATTGTTATATTCATTGAAGTTTCTATACAAAATGAAAATGTTTTGAAGTCAATAAATTTTCCTTTTTTTGTTATTTTAGGATATAAAACATATTTTTCAAACTTTAATGAACGTAGAACAAGTATTGCATTGCTTTATATTTTTTGAAATGACTCATAATAATTTTAAAGAGTAAAACATTGTTTTAGTTCAATATTTTTACTTCATTTAAATCATGTCATAAGGCATTTTTAGCTCAACTTTCACATTTTCTTCACTTTTTAGGTCATCAAAATCCGGGCTGTACTTATCACTAATGAAAATAGTGAAGTAACAGAGAATCATAATTCATGATTTAAGATTAAAATCATAGATCTAATAAATAATAGCATTTTAACATTGTGCACAATGAATTTCAATAGTTAACTGGTAATCAATAAACAATGTTTCAATTTTGATTTGCTATGTTTTTATAAATTGTATTTGAAGAGAAGTGTGCTTAGGATGGGGCTCAAACTGTGCTGATTCTTTTCTAGATGAAATTTCATTTATAGTTTAATGACACCATTACCAGAATCTACTATACTGCTCCAAATGTAAATGATATTAAGAACTCTAAGAAAGCTCGTCAATATTTGCAACATGCCTGATAAACCTACTATGGATAAAAGCAGCAGAATTTTATTTATTTACTTTTTTTCCCCAGAGTGCCTTTGACATTCTAAATGCTCCTCAATATCGTTTGAACACTAAGTTGTTCTTTTAACGTAAAATCTATGCAACTTTGTGCAATAGCTCAGTCAAAGGGGCGGTCAAAAATCTGAGCACAAATGCTATGACAATTCGTTTTTCCGTCGTATCTATGAAGTTAAATTCAGGAATTTTAAAATATTTCACATCACAGTAAAATTCATTTGTCCAAAACTAATTTTGTAGTTTCTTTAAGAATTAAATATTATTTGTAATGTATTCATTAATGATTATAAAAAGAAGTGTACTTTAAAATGTATAAAACATTTTATATCATGTTTGACATCATAATTTTTCAACATAATTTTGAAGAGTTAAGAAGACGTAGTAATTACAAGAAGTTAAAAAATTATATTTTTAAATTTTAGCTATTGAAAAAGCTATTTATCTTAATAAATTTTTTAATTTTGATAGTAAAAATTACCTAAATAATAATCACGGAAAATACAGGGTGTTCTGTAATTACATGTAACACATTGTAAAGGCTGCAAATTGATATTTCAAAGAGAGAAAAAAATGACATTGTTATCGAATAAGTTAAATAGGCAGTATGATAAATAGAAAACCAGTTTGAATGACCGATGACTCACGAACGTGTTATGTTTTAATGGCCTTCAAAGCTTTGACTAAAAACTTGATTACTAGAAAAAACAATCTAATTTTCATCAGTCATGATTTATTCAATTTTCATAGATTTTTTTTTAAGTCTAATTATTAATTTATGACCCTTAATGTGTGTATTCTTTTTTTTTTTCGCTTAAATTTTATCAAGGATTTTAAAAATATACATTAAGGTTAAACTTTATGGAATGCTCTGTTTAACTTGAACCCTTTTCAGTTGTTTTAAATGAAATTATTACGACAACCAGTTTACTGTGCAGAGGACTGGAGTTGGATGATTTGAATGCAGTTATCGAACTCCACCCAAACTCAAACATGTTATACAGTTTAAGTAATGATATTTAAGAGCACTAAATATGACGCTCAAAAAAGATTTTAAAAAATAGGGATATTACTAAAACATATTGTGATTGGGACATGTGGTTTTTATTTTATTTCATAATCATCGATAAACAGCCGACCCAATTTTGGGTTAACGGGTACCAATGTTCAACAACGTCGCCTTGTAATTTTGAACCTAAGGGAACTCTTGGATCAAGTGTTAGGAGAAATTTCCATTGGAACTAAACCACATTTGCGTTACATGAAGAAATAATGAAGTTTAAATCACCTAACAGTTTAAACATATTTCTCACATGTATTGTATAACTATTAAATTAAATAAAGTAAAATAAAATAACATTATAAAAAACATTTTAATAAATACAAAACTTTATATACATTTTAAAAATTTAATACATAGATCAGTGTTTTTTCTTTTTAAATTGTTTTTTGTGTTTTCTGAATTTATTTTCAGTTTCAGTTTTAGCAGCATTTTCATTCTCTACTTTATTCTTGATACNTTAAATTAAATAAAGTAAAATAAAATAACATTATAAAAAACATTTTAATAAATACAAAACTTTATATACATTTTAAAAATTTTATACATAGATCAGTGTTTTTTCTTTTTAAATTGTTTTTTGTGTTTTCTGAATTTATTTTCAGTTTCAGTTTTAGCAGCATTTTCATTCTCTACTTTATTCTTGATACTGCAAAGAAATAAACAAATTAAATCTTTCAGTTATAAAATAAAATATGAAAAGAGAATAATGGATATGTAAGTATAGACTGAAAATATAGAGGATTTATCATGTAATCACTATATTTCTACAGCAGTAATACATCCATACACCAGCAAATAATAATAATTTGATCTCAGAAAGAAAAAAAAAAGATTAAAACATTTCTAGGTTATGTATTGAAAATGTAAAAGAGTGAAGATGTTGTTATTAGATAGAATAAAAAGATCTGCTTAAAGGTAGTAGGTGGGGATTATTTAGTATGTATAAGCAAAGATTTTCTTAATTACCCAAAATATTTTTTAAATCTAAAACTAATCTGCAGACATATTTGGGGGATTTTAAAAAATTCTAACAAATTTTTTTTTTAAAATTTTCTGAATTTGTTTAAATGATAATGAAAAAGGAGCGAAGAAATAAAGGGGAAAAATTCATTTCCAAAAATTTTGGTTATTTTGTTATAGGCTATATTGGGCTTTATTACAATTTTGAAAATGCCATAAGTCTTAATGATAAATATATTAATATTACAGTGAGAAATTTAAGTTAAATTACCATGTTTTTTGATGCATACTTTTTTTTACAAATGCAAATTTTGCAGTATACATAAAGATTAAATCTTTGTAATAAGTTAATGACTATCTTGGGGTCATAAACAAATTTAAATTTAATAAGATTGAGCTAGAAATTGTTTAAATAAATTCTAAAACCGAGTATAAGTATAATCTCTTGGCAAGGCTAACGCTATCCAGTACAATGCATATTCTGCAGTTGTTTAGGTGTTTCATAGCAAGTTTTGTTTTCTAATTTGTTTCATTTTTTTTCAAGTGCTTAAGATGATATTCACATCAACTGCAGCTTACAAGAGGTTAGTGTGAAATTTGTTTTCAATTTTACTTTTAGATTTCCGAAAATGTAATTATTCTTATCATTTATATCCCCAATTTTATAATATACAAAGATACAGCCATTACACGAAGAAAAAATCTTAAAAAATTAGCTTGCAAGAGATTAAACACATTTTACCAAAATCATAATTATTCAAACTGATAGGACTAAATAATCAAAAAGGTAGGTAAGCAAAAACCATTGTACATGAACTAACAAAAAATATTGCCATTCATATCAACGTTAATAGAGAGGTAGTTCAAGGGAACTTTTTCTCTCATAGATGACTGGTTAGAATTGTCATACAGTTTACAGTTTTTATTTTTGGATGATTTTTAATGGAAAAAAGTAGTTTTAAAATTTTTAGAAAATCAATTTTAAATTTTTTTTTTTTTACATGCCATATTCTTAGTGTTTGGAATAAAATTCAAAATACATTATTCTAATATAATATTATTATTAATTAATTTTTAATTTAAGCTACGTAGAAAAAAATTATCAATCACTCCTAAAAAAATAGAATTTAGTTTATAAATAGGTGTTTCATGCAAAATGTTAACAAAAAGTTTGGTTACACATTTGTTGGGTTCAGTCATCGATTATTGTAAAATCATACCAGAACATAATGCTTGCCAAAAATAAACTGACAGTATAAATATTTCATACTAGACTCCATATTCAAATTCCATAACATTGTAAGTCTATATTCTGAGAATGTCAATTCAACACAGCATATAAAAACCAGAAATTATAAATGAAAAAACAACATATATAAATAAATAACAAATGTACCTCTTTATGCTAACAAGCGTTTTTCTTCCAGTAAAAAGTGCCTTTTGCCATTCATCTTCAGATCCTTTAATTGCATATTGAGAAACATCCAAAGCAAGTAGTTTTTCCTGTTGTTTCTGAACTTGAACAGCGGCTTCTTCCTGTAAAAACAATAAAATAATTGTTTTCTGAATCAAAATGTAATAAATATGCAAAAAACTATAATCTTAAACGCTGCCTTACAAGTTCTTCATCCAAATCCATTTCTAAAGGCTTCATTTCAACATCAGTAGAGATTAATGTACTTTCAACACTTTTTTCAATAATGCCCGAAATGTAACTGCTGATTTTCTTTAGTGTTCGATTTAAAAGACCAACAACTTGAATATTCTGTAGTTTTAAATCTTTTGAAATAGCATCTAATGATTTGTTTTGTAAACCATATGATAACAATATAGCCTAGATGGATAAAATAAAAAGAAAAAATAAATAAATAAAGGAATAGTTAAAATAGAACAATACTATCATTAGTAAAAATAAAAAAAAATCTGATCAAATATATATCTATAAATAATTTCATATTAACAGTGTCCCATTAATTTGATATAGACTTCCTGTTCCATACGCAGAAAATAAAATATGAATAACTTCGTGGTAAACCTGTCACTTTCAGTATGTAAAATTTTTTCCTTATTATTTTATTTTCATTAGCATTTGTGTTTTCTGAGTGAAAAAATGCAGTCATTTTATCATTAGTTCTAAAATATCCTATAAGAGCTACAGTCTCTTAATAAGTACACATTTAAAAAAATTATCTATAAAATCATGGGGGTTATTATTCAAAGATTAGAAAACTAGAATTTTTTTTTATCCAACATTACGTAAAGTCAGTACCACTTAATAAACTGAATGGATAAATGTATGCTATGCATTGAGTAAAAAAAAGGGGAAAAACTACTAAATAGAACAATAATAAAATAAAATTTTATTTATTAAACTTTTTGTATTCAATTTTTAACAAGTGCCGAGTTGTACATTACCTTAGTAAAAGTGTGTAAGTTTATTCAAAGACATTATACATAACATAAGCATATCAATTTAAATAAAATCCTGCACAATGCACCTTTGAAATAGGCTCCACACAATTTATTGAGCCAAAAAAGACAACATATTTGAAATCTAACATGTTAAAATGAAGTGGGAGGCAGGGTTACAGCTCAGGTAATATCTGAGAAATGGCATGATTGTTTCAACTGATCAGCATTGCACATAAACCACTTTACTTCTCAGTCAATCTCATACCCATCGATCTGACACTGGATTGGGCATCAAGCTGGAACTTGGGATCAAACCATCCTTTTTTGCAATGTTAACTGGGTCCCAAGGATGGGATGGCTTAGTGCCTTTACCAATATAGCATCCGGACGTAGGGACTATGCAGTAGAGTTTATATAAACAGGCGATAGCATTTACGTTTACAATAAATTAAGACACATAAATTTTATTGATATCCTTTATGATGTCAACATGTATGTATGGGACAAATGCTGAATATAAATAAAAAGATACTTATAATAACAAGATAAAAAAGTACCCAAAATTGTGGCTAAAAACAAAAAGAACCAATTTACAATCGAGAATTTATTTTATCGCCTTAAAAATCTTTCCTCCGATTGCAATTTACTTTTGTCACTGTATTTGTAATACGTAAATTCATGTTTTTTACAATTATCAAAATAGCCTTAGAAAATTTTGCTCATGCTTTCTTTAAAATTGCTTGAAAGGAAATAAATGACACGTTGAGTTGTTTAATTTATACTCTGTTGCAAATTACAAAAAGACCATTGCGGTATAGGATTTAGGTAATCATCCGCGACTGCATAAAGTTCCCTTTTATTTCGATTTCAAAAGTTAAACACGTTAGACAGAAAATTAATTTAAAGTGTTTTTACTTTTGTTTCGCTGTAGAAGAAAATTGTTTAAAAGAAACAAAATTTATTATTAATTCATCCGTTCCTTTAAACTTGAACAGAAAATAGCATTTAAATATGATACAACATTCTATTTTTATGGGAAACAAAACAATAGCTTTTATTCAATAAGTTTTGTTTTCCTCATTTCACATAATTTAGGAAAGTAAGCAAAAAGAAGACCGTGCAACAGTAGCGTTGTTGATATACGATCGCGCTAGGAGCTTGGCATACACATAGAGGCAAACAGGTTCCCTCCATAGGGATAATGGTTTTTTCTTAACTCGAAACAGAGATCGCGCTAGGAGCTTGGCATACACATAGAGGCAAACAGGTTCCCTCCATAGGCATAATGGTTTTTTTCTAAACTCAAAACAGAGTATTTTCTAAATACTGTCAAAAAATCACCAAGTATCAATTCCTTGACTTCATCTATATGTTGATCATTAATCAAAGTGAAGGGTTTACCAGAACGGGTGGTCATCTTTGACAGATTTTCTAAATTTCAAAACTTTCATAGCAATCAAATACTGCTGCTTTTGATGAACAGCTGCCTCTTAAGTTCTTTTTAACAATATTTGAAATGCTTTTGTAGTTGATATTTCATTGCAAAATAAAATTGAATGCATGATTTTTTATCCTTTTTTTTCCAGAAAATCAACGGAATGAAAAATTGATATTTAATTTCAGGCGATAAAATTAAATAGCATATGATTTTAATAAATAGCATATGATAATCATAAAAATAACTTGTAAAAGTTCACAGACAATATTTAAAATGGATGAATTTTAAATTAAGTATTCTGGATATTTTTTGATCACAGTAATATACAACAAATTTACAAACTGAATTTTAATGCAGTATAAAAGAATATTTTTGGTTCAAGAAATAACAGAACATGTGTATAGGTATTAAGTTTGCACTATAGTATCAAAGTATACTTAGCAATGATAATGTAGTATAATGATGATATTATAATACTGTATAGTAGAATTAAGATAATGCATGCTTAATTGTTGAAATAATTAAGCATGTAAATTGTAAAATTGCATTGCATGTAACAGGAAACTTCTTCAGTTAATAATAAATATTTTAATATTTATAAATGTTTTTACTTCTTGGGCCACTGGAAGGTGTACATTTTTCAAGACATTCTTAAAATACAGTTTGGCAATAGTAGGAATGATGTGAATGACAGTATTCAATTCTTGAAGCCTTAAACAATATTTTTCAAGTGACTTCATATGATAAGGCTTTAAATATAAATCCAATTCCTCTTTAGAAATATCTAGAAAATAAAATAAAACAATTTTATACAAGTATTGAAATAAATTATTAAAATGGTTGGAATAAAAAAGTTAAAACAATTAATTATAAATATGAGATTTTTGCATTCTCTAATTCTAAAGATTATTTAACACAAAATTAAAATAACTGTAGATACTCGTTATTTTTGTATTCACTAATTCTAAAGATTATTTAACACAAAATTAAAATTACTGTAGATACTCGTTTACCATAGAAAAATTACACCATTTAAGAATGTCATATTTGTAGAATAAATTACAAAGCATTAAGTAAAGCATTCCAGGTGGACTATGGCTCCACAGTATCAGGACCAATGGCATGATTGTGGCAATGTGGTCAGCATTGAACACAGACTGTGTTTATATCACAGACAAGATGTTACCCATCGATTTGAAGTTATGTGAGCTTCAAACCACCAATGGGACATCTAATATATAACTTAGTTTAAAAATAAGATCTAGTAGTTCGAATAACTTTTGTAGAAGTAGGTCTTGGTGTCATTTAATCTTACTCCAATTTACAGCAATTTTTATTAGTTTAAAGATTAAAAACTGGGTGTTGCAGACAACACAGTATGTCAGTCTGTAAAAGTAAATTTAGCATGTTTTTCCCCTTCAAAATTATAGGTGATGTAAGGTCGTAAAGGATAAATGATAGCAAAGCTTTATTTTCACAAAAAAATTATTAGAGCTGTTTATTTTTAAAACTGAACTGTTTTGAAAGTCTGCATACAGGACATTTTCAAATGGTGGAAATGCTCCATAGCATATAAAATATGCAGATTTATATTTTAAGGAAGACATTCGTTCGAGAAAGTAATTTTTTAAATCTTACAGATCTGATTTATTCACAATAAAAGGTTAAAAACATAAAAGTAGAATATGACTAACAATGTGGACCACTTTCAGAAAACAATTAAGAAGAATGCACTCATTTAATTGTGTGCATATTGTGGTTACATTTAATTTGTGAGTAGAAATTATTTAAATAACTCACAAAATGTAAAATAATGCAAGCGTTACTTTGAATATTGAGAATCGTATTTTCCACATTTAATAGACTTAGAACACGAGAAAAAAAAATATCCCCCCCATTTTTTAGCCAAAATAGTAAATATAGTAAGATTTCTTAAATAAAAATTCTTTTATATAGACTAAATATTTTAAGATAAATATCCTGATAAGTGGTATTATGAGGATAACATACCTTTTGTGTTTATAAATCTCTGGCAAGAATTTAATATGCTAAGAGCAAAAGATGCTGGAAACTTCTTGCAATGTGATTTGAGAATTGCAAAATAATGATTGCTGAAACTCATCATATTTTTTTCCACAAAACTAGATGACTCTTCATTGATTGGTTTAAACATGGCAATAGGTACTACATCAGAATCCTGAAAAATAAAAACAGACAACAAATAAGGTAATAATCCCAAAATGATAGTTTACAGTGTTTTCACTACAGCGCGAGAATCTCGCATATTTTTGTTCTTTTCTCGCATTAAAAAATGATTACCGCGTTCTATAAATCAATTTCAAAATTCGCGAATTTCTCGCATTTTGGAAAAAACTTCGAATTACGCCATTTAGTATAAAATCCGTTTCACTTTTTTCCCTGTATCTTTCATTATTTTCAACATCTGCCCCATTATCTAGCTTCCCTATTTACCAGTATTGTTCAGAACTTTTCTTAACAACAGAACACAACCACGGAACCCCTTTCAGAACACATTTCTCTGCAACCACGTATTTACCGTAGGTAAGGTTTCTTCATGTAAGACGTTCAAATTTTTTATGCACTTATGTAAGATGGACAAATACCTTGTAAAGGCAAAATCTTCTATGACGATGCACCAAAAATATTCAATGCTTTAAAAAATAGAAGACGTTAAAAATGTATTAAAATTAAAGAGAAAAATTTTTTTTTCAAGAGTTCTTGTGATTTTTTAGTTTTTAGAAATCTCAGNGTGAATGACTGTATTCAATTCTTGAAGCCTTAAACAATATTTTTCAAGTGACTTCATATGATAGGGCTTTAAATATAAATCCAATTCCTCTTTAGAAATATCTAGAAAATAAAATAAAACAAGTTTATACAAATATTGAAATAAATTATTAAAATAAATTATTAAAACAGTTGTAAAAAAGTTAAAACAATTGATTATAAATATGAAATTTTTGTATTCTGTAAATCTAAAGATTATAGAACACAAAATTAAAATAACTGCAGATACTCGATTATCATAGGAAAATTACACCATATAAGAATGTCATATTTGCAGAATAACTTGCAAAGCATTAAGTAAAGCATTCCAGGTGGACTATGGCTCTACAATTTCAGGATTAATGGCATGATTGTGAGATTGTGGTCAGCACTGAACACAGACTGTGTTTACATCCCAGACAAGATGGTACCCACTGATTTGAAGTTGGGTGAGTTTCAAATCACCAATGGGACATCCAATATATAACTTAGTTTAAAAATAAAATATAGTAGTTCGAATGACTTCTGTAGAAGTAGGTCTTGGTGTCATTAATTCTTACTCCAATTTTCAGTAAATTTATTAGTTTAAAAATTAAAAACTGGGTGTGGCAGACAACACAGTATGTCAGTCTGTAAAGGCAAATTAAGCATTTTCTTTCCTTCAAAATTAGAGGATAAAGGATAGCAAAGCTTTATTTTAACAAAAAAATTATTAGAGCTGTTTGAATTTTTAAAACTGAAAGTCTGCATACAGGACATTCCCAACGCTCCATAGCATATAAAACATGCAGATCTATATTTTAAGGAAGACATTCGTTCGAGAAAGTAATTTTTTAAATCTTACATATCTGATTTATTCATAATAAAAGGTTAAAAACATAAGAGTAGAATATGACTAACAATGTGCACCACTTTCAGAAAACAATTCTTAAGAAAAATGCACTTGGAAGTTTTGCAAGGTTACATTTAATTTGTAAGTAGAAATTATTTAAATAACTCACAAAATGTAAAATAATGAAAGCGTTATTTTGAATATTGAGAGTCGCATTTTCCACATTCAATAGACTTAGAACAAGAGAAACCCCCCCCCCATTTTTCACCCAAAATAATAAATATAGTAAGATTTCTTAAATAAAAATTCTTTTTATAGACTAAATATTTTATGATAAATATCCTGATAAGTGGTATCATAAGGATAACATACCTTTTGTGTTTATAAATCTCTGACAAGAATTTAATATGCTAAGAGCAAAAGATGCTGGAAACTTCTTGCAATGTGATTTGAGAATTGCAAAATAATGATTGCTGAAACTCATCATATTTTTTTCCACAAAACTAGATGACTCTTCATTGATTGGTTTAAACATGGCAATAGGTACTACATCAGAATCCTGAAAAATAAAAACAGACAACAAATAAGGTAATAATCCCAAAATGATAGTTTACAGTGTTTTCACTACAGCGCGAGAATCTCGCATATTTTTGTTCTTTTCTCGCATTAAAAAATGATTACCGCGTTCTATAAATCAATTTCAAAATTCGCGAATTTCTCGCATTTTGGAAAAAACTTCGAATTACGCCATTTAGTATAAAATCCGTTTCACTTTTTTCCCTGTATCTTTCATTATTTTCAACATCTGCCCCATTATCTAGCTTCCCTATTTACCAGTATTGTTCAGAACTTTTCTTAACAACAGAACACAACCACGGAACCCCTTTCAGAACACATTTCTCTGCAACCACGTATTTACCGTAGGTAAGGTTTCTTCATGTAAGACGTTCAAATTTTTTATGCACTTATGTAAGATGGACAAATACCTTGTAAAGGCAAAATCTTCTATGACGATGCACCAAAAATATTCAATGCTTTAAAAAATAGAAGACGTTAAAAATGTATTAAAATTAAAGAGAAAAATTTTTTTTTCAAGAGTTCTTGTGATTTTTTAGTTTTTAGAAATCTCAGTTAACTTTTTGAAATCTCACCCTGTTTTTGAGAAAGGGTGAGAAATTCTCACTCATTTTTTTTCTATGATGAAAACACTGGTTTAATGCAGTATTTATCAGCTGGAAGAGTATCTTAAGCATCAAATAAAAACATTACAAATTCAAATACAGTCAAATGCAAAAATAAATTTAAAAGCAGATAAAACAAAGGGAATTTTAGGTTCATGGGCATTTATTTAGACTACTTGAGGGTTTTCTAAAATGGATATCTTAAGTTCATTGAAATTTTACTTTCTTGAAAACAAACTATCATAATACATTAAAAACTGAAATAAAATAATAAAAAATAATCGATAAAGAAAATAAAGATGGTAATTAGAATGATAGAAAAAAAAACCTTTTCTTACTTTGTTAGCAGCCATGTATAAAGGTACAAATTCAGCTTTCCTCCAAAAACTAGGGAAAAAATATTTCAACATAAATATACTATAAAGTTTTGAAAAAAAAAATAAAGTTATAAAAATTCATGTATTTTTAAAAAAAAATTCTATTTTAATTGCCATTACTTTAAAGACTTTTTTCCTTTAAAAATAAAATTTGATTATAAAAACAAAGAGACAGAAAAACAACCTGAAAACATCTGATGACAAATTGAAGAAAACACACATGAAGTCTATATTATCCAATTTTAAATCTGACAGTTGAAGTAACAGAGGGGATTCGAATTTAGAACCTTCGTCTTGACTTCTATCCGTTTGTTGATTATTATTAGACAATTTCACATTTTCTTCAAGCGATATAACTTTTCCTTCATACAGCTCTTTCAATAGTTGCACAGCTCGCAAGCCATATCCCATCTAAGGCAGAAATTAAAAACGCTTCAAAATAAAAATCAAGTCAATTACACCAAATATTAAAAAGGTAAGAATGTAAATTACAAGTAAGAAATTGTTTAACAATCAGTTAATTCAAAATCCTTTATTAAATGAAAACAATCGAGGGTATTGAATTTTGGTCACCACTGTTGCTAAAAAATCAAAGCTGGTGCCAAATATTTTAGTAAGATATTAAGCAAATTGGTGAACTAGTCTACAATCCATAACAAACTGGCTCTCAGAGAATTTTATTTACACATCTCTGATAATAAAATAATAATAAAGTGAACACTTATTTAAATCAAACTATAATTTCATTTTAAGCTTGAAAAACATTCTATTTGAACAGATAGAATAACTCTTAAAGAACATTTTATCAATCTAAAAGTTGATTTCCCATACATTGCACAAACATGAGTATTCAATTTTTTTTTCTTGTGGCATGCAACATTATAGCAAGAAGATAAAAGAAAATGAAATCATTAAGCTATAGGTAAAAGTGGCAATTTTGATTAATTTTATGAAAATTTTTATCTCTGTACAAACGAGAAACTGGCGCAATAGATAAGCCACACTTTTTCTAACTGTAAAATTTTCCCATGAAACTGTTTTTTTATTATTTTTTTTTTAGCAATGCTTACAGATAAATACTTTATAAGTTTGAAAAACCTGTACTAGCAGCAAAATGCAAAAAACCATCTTGATGCCCATATGGAAAGCACAGTGCTTTTCTAGCCATTCAAATATATTTTCCAGTATTCCTCCTTTCAAAATTGGTCACATTAAATTGGTCATGTATATTAAAAATTAAAAAAAAAAATCAAAGAAACAATATATATATTTAAAAAAAATAAATCAGTCTGTTTGTCATAAAAAGGGGCTGGAAGTAACAACTCTCAACTACGACACTATTTTCTTTGTTTAATAAAAAAGAAATATTATAAATAAAAAATAGATAAAAAAAGGTTAATCATTTCTATTTATGACAACAATTGAATTAAAATTTATGAGGAAATACTTACTTTTTTATACTGAGGATGTGTTGCTAAGTTAATAATATGAAGACCACGTAATTTCGAAACATCTGCCTTCACATTCCATTTATTGAAGCAACTAGGCACGGGTTGAATTAGATTTGATCCACATTTTACAATGTCAGAGGGAAGGTTAGACTCAATATGGACCTGATAAAACAATTCATCAAAATTTAATTTTTAACTAAAAATAATTTTTAGAAATGATATTAATAACCATTTAAGCTGCCACATTTTTCGCACAGCTAGAATATTTGATAACAGCCAAGATGAGTTTCTTAAAAAAAGTTAAAATTATATACAATGATGTGAAATTTAGGAATATAACATATAAAATTTGATATTTATTACAGGTTATCACACTTTTCGTAAAACTAGAATGCCAGGTTACAACTAAAGTAAGTTCTTATGTTTAACTAGTATTCGATGATGTCAAATTTAGTAATATAAATTTTTATTGAATGAGTTCAAAATATAGCTGATTGTTGAGACTTAATTCTAACAATTTGGACTTGAAAATATCTATTTCACTTTTAATATAACCTCAAGTTTAGACGTTTTAAAGACATTTTTGGAACAGTAATTTTACACATTTGGAGCAAAGACTTTTTCCTCTTCAAATGAGCAATAAATAATTTATTAGCAAAGCAAACTAAGTTAAAATTACAAAATGTTTTATATGCAAATTAAAAATTTTTTTTTTTTGTTTGGGTGTATTTTTCGAAAATGTTTACCTTAAAACTTGCTAAAAAAAACTTAAAAAATAAATTTTTTTTGAGAAATATGGGGAGCAACCATAAATAACAATCAGTATAAATTAATAATAGCAAAAAACTAGGAGTATAATTGAAAAACTGAGTGTTTGAATATTTTAAGTGACATTTCAATGAATTCAAGTAAACTAACTTTTAAATTTTGACAGTAAGAAAGAAAAATGATCCTCCCCCTAAGTTGCCAATTGCTGTAATCTATAAATTGCTCAAAATCATTTAAATGAGCAACTCCCCACAGAAAATAATAAAAAACTGTCACTTAGTATCTTTATTTCTTGTCTAAAAGCTTTAAATGGACAAAATCTATAAATCCCAAACACTTATTTAACCTGTTTGTGTCATAATGCTTTAATTTGCTAAGGATTTTAGAGAATTTAAGTAAATAACCTTAACAAATTATAACTAAATTATCTGAAAAGTTAATATATTAATCAAAGGAATTGAGGATTATACCTTGTCTTTATTTCCTATCTGATTCTAATTGGCAAAATCTATAAATCCTGTACACGAATTTAAATTTATGTCATAGCATTCAGTTTGTGTTTTAATTTATTGCAAAAATACAGATTTTTTAAGAAATATTAGTTGTTAAAAGTACTTGAAGCATTTAACCCCGAAAACACTTAGAGAGGGTTACTTAGCACATTCTTGTATTGAGGTCTACAAAACTTAAGATTTTGCAAATAAATTATTGTTGTACAGTTAAATATCACTAAAACAAGTTACTTCGAGATACCTTAACTTTTTTTTAAAGTGTCACTAAGATTACAAACTTCTTTCATCAAGCTTCTCAATTAACATGTTATAGTAATAGTAAATAATAATTAACATGTTATCGTAGTAGGACTTAATTTCTTACAATAATGGCACATAACACTTCAAGAGGAATTTTGGTAGTGCATCTCTGCAAAGGAGGTAAGAGAACAAATATTTGGTAATCAGGAGAATCTGCTATCCTAAGAAGTTCTTCTACATTCAACGTATAACTAGACTGATTCAGTATTGATACAAGAGATTTTAAAAATTTCTCAGTAAAAGGATTGCCACTGAACAAAACATCACGAGAGACACAATATCTAGATATTTTGTTAAAGAAAATACAAATTTCTAAAGAAAAAAAGTGATAATTGTTTTTTTACAAAATTGAAGTAGATCTGATATTTAAAATAGAATCCTTAGAATTAGGAATAGAAAAGGATTAAAATCCTTATATATTAGGTACATTTTACCTTTTTTCGGAAAATAACACATATCAAAACTTTTCTGATACTAAAATTCTTCGAATGAATATATACATAAGTATATTCAAAGGCTTCCTATGTTTTTATAACTTGTAACATAAAATTTTATTGCAATTTTTTTTTTGTTTAATCTCATACAAAATAAGTGTTTGGCATAAAGGATGAGGATTTGGGCGTCAGAAAGTGGTTTTGGACTGGAATTGTGGGATTTGCAGTTCAAAAATATATTAAACTGCCTAAAATCTATAAATTTAAAAATATAATCATTATAGCACATAAAAACTATATCTTTTTACTGATATTTATTTTTACATGTTTCCTTTTAAATAAGATCCCAAATTAAAACTTTCAGCATTGTTCACATAAAGTCAACAGCAATATTTAATTTGCTATGTTGCTAATAAAAAAAACCCCCTCTCTTTTAGTCGAATTTCTTGATGATCCTTGATTTACCAAAACATTTCTAATGATCAAAATTTTTTCCCCCCTTAATGCATGAATTCTTAAAAATGCTTTTCTTTACAACTCCATTAAGAAATAAATTATCACGTTTAAAAAGAAATTTCCTGAATTATTTTTTCCTAAAAGAGTTGACACGGAAAATGTGTGTATAAATAAGAATATTTGAGGAAAAAATAAGAAAGAACTTGATAACCTACCAAATCCAAAAGNCCTACTTTAAAACTTGTTAAAACAAACTCAAAGAACATTAATTTTTTGATAAATATGGAGAGCAACCATAAATAGCAATCAGTATAAATTACCAATAGCAAAAAACTAGGAGTATAATTGAAAAACTGAGTGTTTTTATGTTTTAAGTGACATTTCAATGAACACAAGTAAACTAACTATTAAACTTTGACAGCAAGAAAGAGTATGCTCTGCCTTCATTTTTTCGGCCCCTCAGTTGCCAATTGGTGAAACCCATAAATCATTCACAATCATTTAAATGAGCTACTCCCCACTGAAAATACTAAAAAACTTTCACTTGGTACCTCTATTTCTTGCCCAAAAACTTTATATGAACAAAATCTATCAATCCCAAACACTTATTTAACCTGTTCGTGTCATAATGCTTAAATTTGATGAGGATTTTAAAGTATACCCACTGACATTTTAGTAAATAACCTTAAAAATTTATAACTAAATTATCTGACAAGTTTATATATTAATCAAAGGAATTAAGGATTATACCTTGTCTTTATTTCTTATCTGATTCTAATTGGCAAAATCTATAAATCCTGTACACGAATTTAAATTTATGTCATAGCATTGAGTTTATGTTTTAATTTATTGCAAAAATACAGATTTTTTAAGAAATGTTAGTTGCTAAAAGTAAATGAAATCTTTAACAATGAAAACACTTAGAGAGGGTTACTTGGTACCTTCCTCTATTGAGGTCAACAAAACTTAAGATTTTGTAAGTAAATTATTGTTCCACAATTAAATATCATTAAACAAGTTTCTTCTAGATACTTTAACTTTTTTTAAAATGTCGCTAAGATTTCAACCTTTTTTCATTAAGTTCTTTAATTAACATACTATAAACTTCTTATAGTTGTAGTAAATAATAATTAACATTTTATTGTAGTTTGACTTAATTTCTTACAATAATAGCACACAGCACTTCAAGAGGAATTTTGGTAGTACATCTTTGCAAAGGAGGTAGGAGAACAAATATTTGGTAATCAGGAGAATCTGCTATCCTAAGAAGTTCTTCTACATTCAATGTATAACTAGACTGATTCAGTATTGATACAAGAGATTTTAAGAATTTCTCAGTAAAAGGACTGCCACTGAACAAAGCATCACGAGAGACACAATATCTAGATATTTTATTAAAGAAAATATAAATTATAAAAGAAAATAAGTGATAATTGTTTTTTTTACAAAATTAAAGTTGATCTGATATTTAAAATAGAATCCTTAGAATTAGGAATAGAAAAGGATTAAAATCCCCATATATTAGGTACATTTTACCTTTTTTCGGAACATAACACATTTCTGATCCTTAAATTTTTTGAATGAATATATATATATGTATATTCAAAGGCTTCCCATGTTTTTATAACTTGTAACATAAAATTTTATTGCATATTTTTGTTTTGTTTAATCTCATACAAAATAAGTGTTTGGCATAAAGGATGAGGTTTTGGATGTCAGAAAGTGGTTTTGGACTGGAATAGTGGGATTTGCAGTTCAAAAATATATTAAAATGGCTAAAATCGATAAATTTAAAATTATAATCATTATTACACATAAAAACTATATCTTTTTACCGATATTTGTTTTTACATGTTTTCTTTTCAATAAGATCCCAAATTAAAACTTTCAGCATTGTTCACATAAAGTCAACAGCAATATTTAATTTGCTATGTTGCTAATAAAAAAACCCCTCTTTTAGTCAAATTTCTTGATGATCCTTGATTTACCAAAACATTTCTAATGATCAAATTTTTCCCCACCTTAATGCATGAATTCTTAATGCTTTTCTTTACAACTCTATTAAGAAATAAATTATCATGTTTGAAAAGAAATTTCCTGAATTATTTTTTCCTAAAAGAGTTGACACGGAAAATGAGTGTATAAATAAGAATATTTGAGGAAAAAATAAGTAAGAACTTGATAACCTAACAAATCCAAAAGAAACTGATATTTATGAGGAAATAATAATTATGAACAATACTGTTTCATTATGTGGTGAAAGGGAAGAATTAGAAATATTAAATCAAATAAAGGCATCGGTTTTATTTTCTATTTCTGACATCAGAAAAAATAAAATAGAAAAACCTTTAACAGAGACTAAAATTAAATAATTATGCAAAGATTTTGACATAATGAAGCAAATACATTTCATACCACTTTCAAAATATCAATAAACTTATTATTTTGACCGAATTGTTAAACAGTATTCAATTATAATATTGGATTTTCAAAATTCCAAAATTTTTTAGTGTCTTTAGTCAACTTTGTAATATTGACGTTTGACTGTAATAATTTAGTTAATAAGTGGTTAACTATGTTATTTCTTAATAAGTTTGTACTTTTGATGAAACTTATACAAAATCTAACTACGGAAAAATAAGAAAGATCAAGATGTTTACCATTGTGTCCAAAATGCATTACAAAACCCAACCCAAAATATATTACAAAACACTCTCATCTGTATTTAAAAATTCCTTGAAGTCTTAAAATATGCTTTTTTTAAAATCATAAGTGTTAGTCACATAATTTTCATTTATTTCATAGGGACTCAGATAAAAATATCAGTAAGGATACAGTTCACAAAGTTTTGTTTCTGGGCAACCAAGAGACAGTTGAGATGGTATGGTTGACTCCATACAGAAAATATGGTTACTCCAAAATTCAACACCATCATCAGAATTGTAATGAACAGGCTCATTTAATACAATTGTTTGAAGACATCCTGCATATTTAAGAAAAAAGAAAAGTTAAATGTATAGAATTTTCATTAACGACCAAAAAATAGACATAGGGCTGCCACTCAATTTTAGAAATAGTTTACTTTCCCTTACTTTTTTAGGAAAATGTCAACTAAATTCCAAACCACATTTTTCATCATACAAAGTAATTCATTAGAAATACATAATTTTGTTTTATTAAGAAACAAAACTTTTTGATAGAATGTATATTAATTTAAAAAAACAAATATTTACAAAATAATGTAAAAAAAATAAATTAAATTATCAAGGTAAATCACGGATTAGATTAGATTTCAATTGTATTTTTGCAAAAATACAATTGAAATCTAATTTATCTCTATGACAGTGATTCCGGTTATGCATAATAACTTATCAAATTTGTCTAAAACCATAGACCAGACTAAGACAACCTAAGAAAATTTTTACTGAGATATATCGCCAGATAGACATAGCATTATAATGTAGAATAACATAGGTTTGAATAGGGATTTATTTAAAGGAAAACAAACTAATTTTGAATCAAAAGTATAGAATCAGAAATCGTAAATAAATAAATAATAATGATAAAAATATCACAATAATCTACTAATGTTGGGTTGACTAAAGCCAGAGTTCTAAAAGCAAAAATAAATGTGAGATATGTTATATTATTATTTTTTTAAAAATAAAATAGATGTTAAATTATTAAGAAGAATAAACACTGCTTTTAAATTATTAATATACATTATTTTATTTTTAAATATTATAGTTGGATTGATTAATGGCTGAATTCAAAGACTATCTTATTAATATTGGAAAACACTACTTGATTTTGAGTTCATAACACAGTCTATGTAAAGTTTTTGATTTCTATTCTTTGATAAATTATTACTGAATAAACTATACTTATATATGTATATTTTATTATTTTTCTTCCTCTAATCACAAATCATTGACTTTCCATATTTTTAAAGTAATGATATTTTTATTAGGGACCTACATTTAGTAAAAAAAACGGCTCAGAAATTTGGAAGTCTTGAATCTTAAGGAAGATTCATATTTTTCAAAGTTAAGCGGAATCACTGCTATAACATAGTACCTCAAACAATCAAAAAACATGATAAATAAACATAGTAAAATATAAAATAAGAAATTTTCTTAGGAATTATTAAGTATATTAATAGATCTGTATAAATTATTTTTTTTTCTTCATTCTCTATTCTATTAGGATTCAAGTAAAAGCCTACAAGTTAGGAAATTTTACTTCTGATCTATTGTATATTTTTTAGAAAAATGCACATTTAGACAGAGTGCAAATAATTAATAATAAATCAATTCATTAGAAGAATAAACATAATGAAAGAAAAAAAGCAACATAAAAATCTACCTGATGAAACCGTTGAATCTTCTTTTAGAGATTGTGTTGATTGGATATTTTCTATCATTTTTTTACACAAAAATGGGCTAGTGGAAATGGCACTATAAAGACATAGTCAATATTTATAAAATGAATTTTCAAACTTTAACAAAATCAACAATTTAAAAACATTATTGGATATTTGGGAATAAAATGCAACTTAAAAATAACTTACCCACTTGTTGAAGAAGACATCACAACTACGTATGGACCAAACAATTTCTTAAGTCTATGGAAAGGTATAGAAGCAGCTTCGTCAATAACAACTAACTCAGCCTGCTCGAGTTTATGGCCAACATCTTCAGGAAAAATAAATCTAACAGATTGTGGGTAATCCTTAAATATGTTTAATCCAATGAGTGCTTGTTTAAATTGTGGATTAGCAGATTCTATAAGGTCATAATGTTTGTTCTCCTAAAAAATTAAAATTATGAATTTATCAATATAAAATAATTTTAAATGCTTATTAAAATCTCTTGATAAACTGCCGACACACAGGGAGCCCCCACAATTTCTATAGAATACAGATAAATTTAAAGAAACTGTAGTGAGATTTAAAAAAATTTGGAATCTGCTCATTTAATCTTTAAAACATTTATCATTCATCTTTTCTAACAAAAGCATAACTCTATTTTAGTATATATAATGTGAAGAAGTTCTTTTCTCCCTTGGGTCATCAGTGTGAAGCCATGACTCACCTTGCACAAATGTCACAACTTAATTTCAACTATTCCAGCAGATTATATAAATATATGGGGGGGGGAGAGAAATGTGATGTCAAAAGAAAGATATTAATATGTTGTTTTTTCTAAAAATATATTTGAAGTGAAATGATTTGAATGAGATTAGAATAAAGCAAAGTTACTTACTCCTTTTGAAGGGTGATAAGAAAAAGCGGCAATTTACAAAGTTTGTAGGATTTAAATATTTCGTTTCAGAGTAATTTTTTCTAAAACAAAAAGCTAACAGATACCTAAAACACCATAAAAAAAAACTAGAAGTTTCAAAACATACACTCAAAAGAATAGTTCTGTCTCCAGAGATCATTTTAAATTTTCAAGAATTTGAGTAGTCTTAAAATACAGTACCAAGTCTCAGGTAGCCCTTAAGATGCATTGCTGAGAGCTTTTGTTTTGATGTTATGTTCGATTATTGTCAAATAAATTACATCTTTGCATAAATGGTTTCATCTAAAGACTCATGTAAAACTATGGGATAAGAGCAGAAATCTCTAATAAAGTAAAACCCATATCAGAGATACAACTTTACGTATTTAAACGTTTCTAATTGCAATCATATATCATATCAAACCATGCCTAATATTTTTCTCTTTCTAAACAAAACAGTAAGAATAAACATTAACACTTTCAATTGACTACCTCAAAAGAAAAATTGTCGACTATCATTATAACCTGATGCTATTGCCAGGCAGCAAGTAAAAAAGAATACTGGAATCAATCAACACCAGACAACAACTAATCAAAAGTACCAGAAATAAAGAAAGATAATGATTTCACATTTCCAACTTAACAACAAAATTTTTTCTATAGGGCAAACTTCCGACGAAGCATAATCCTACTTTAGTACGCTTTCAATGCGTTTATCATAACAATATAAAAATAAATTAGATAAATTTACCTCTTTAAATTATTTTTAAACAAGAGAAATAAAAATTATTAAGAAACAAAACATTATACCCGTGAGTGAGTAGGAGTAACAGAGTATTATAGGGGTGAGTTGTGGTGAGGGGGCCAGGAGGCTTTGCCCATATACAGATATATAATAAAAAAGTTTAAAATGCAAATATACACTAGGAATAATAATGCATACTAGGAAGCACAGTTCAGCATTATTACAATCATAGAATACTTTATATCACTAAGGTATGGACATACATTATAACACACAAATGTTGTTATATCACATGATAGAGTGCTCTAAAGATATTATATTTAAAACATAAACGATCAGCATGTGATGTTTTCTTAACATTAACGCTTTGTGTCAAACTATAATTACAATAGAAAAAGATTGGATTAAAAAATTAGTTAGGTTAAAAAATATTGGTGTTAAAAAATGTGTTGAAATTTATTTTTTTATAGACAATTATACAAAAATATTTCAAGTATGAAAATGTATTTATTTTTTCCCAATATTTAAACATTTTAAATTTATAAGTGCATCAATTTTTTTAATTAAATGAAAATAAGAATATAATTGAACTATTTAAGTTGCAGAGAAATTAGTAAATAGTCAATTAATGAAAAATAAACTAAAATAAGAAAAACTAACTTCATAGTTAAGAGCATCTAAGCCTTTAAGAAGAAATCTAAAAAGTATGTCAACATTATTAAGGGAAGATGACGAAATAAATATGTTTGAATAGTTCATAGCTATGCCACCAGCAATCGCTAGACCCAAAGCTGCAGACTTTCCTCGACCAAATGCTGATGCAGCGGACACAACAGAATGAAAAGATCTCTTTTTCAATACGTCCAGTAATTTGTACAAAAGTTCTGCTTGATCTGCAGTCAAGCATAAATCAAGTAAAGTTTGCACAGTACTATCTTCACATCTGGATTTTATAGATTCTATTCTTTCAGATAAAGAAGGAAGCACCATCTATAAAAATGAACAAAATTATGAAGTTAAACTGAAAACATTTGTTATCATTGCTAACAACATAAAAAAATCCAGTAAATTTTACAAAATAACATTTTAAATTCTATAAAATACAAAACTATATTACACTAATAAGAGTACATTTAAAACACGAAATGGACTTGAATATACATTGTTTTTATACATATTATCTCATTCTTAATATTATATTTTAACTCAATGATTTTGCATACAATTTAATTACATTTGTTAGTTAATAGTCATTCAAATCAAATCAAATTTTAGGTAAATAAGTTCATTTTTTTCAACAAAAAATAAATAAATAAAATAAATAGATAATACTACAGGTTTATGTAACTTATTTAACTTGAATAAAAATTATTCATATAAATGTTTTTAGATATATTAGAATTTCTTGCAATTAGCTTGATTATACTAAACATAAAACCCTTCCTTTCATCGTATGAGGTTTACAATATAGATTTTATCTTCTTTTGTAATATTCAAAATCAAAATTAATATTATAGTCAAGATTAAGAAGATTACATTTTTTCTTTTCTCGCATTACTCAACAACATAAAGTAAGAAACTATTTTGTTAAGTGTCTGCACTATTGCTCAAAATGGAATCAAATATTGCAACCCTATAAATAGATATGCAATTGCTGGATGAAGAAATTATCTGAAATTTTTTAGAAACTCCGTGGTTAGATATTATCACTTTCGAATGAAACAATTTTTCTCCACAGTTCTTTTTAATACTTATTTCTTTTTATGGAGAAGATAAATAATAGTCATAATATCATTTGTCATAATATAATTTAAAATATTGATCCCAATTAGCAAGGCAAATAAAAAATATACTGCATTGATTTAATAATTCTTTGCTAACAAATTGGAATTTATAAAATTTATATTAAAATAAAACAAAAGAACATCATTTTTTGGGGTCAAACAATCTCTTTTTGGCAACATGGAGATTTTTGGAGATACTTCTTGCATTATGAATTTATTAAGGAATTTTATTGTTTTGTCTTGGGGTGTTGAAGAATTACTGGAAGGAAAAAAAAGGGAACAGGATTTTGCAAAAGATATTAAATTTAATTTTCAGATTAGTGGAACTCCCGAGAAAATTCAGTTGAGGAAAAAAAATTTTGATTTGCGGAATTCCACAAATTAGTGGAAAAATCACAGGACTGTGTAAAATTCAAAGTCCACTTTATTGACCCTAAAAAAATCAATGTTTGATACACTGAGCCTCTAATTAAATTAGTCTACTAAACATAAAGACATACTTCTATTCTAATCATACGTACATATGTAATCATCACTTCTAGCGGATTCCTTGCATCACTTCAAAATTAATTAGAGCATTCTTTATCTATCCACACAGTGTATATAGATTGAAAAAAAAAACATCAATGTAGTGAATTTCTCGGGAAATTTATAACTGCAGACGTGCCAACTCTCCCGCATTTTGCNAAACTCCTGAATGTTAATTTTGTTAGGTTGGCACGTCTGTAACTGGCACTCAAGCTTAAACTTAAAATAAACACAGATTACGACTTAAGGGAAGCACATCCCACTCTCTCCATTATTAAATCACTCTCACCTGCATGCACAAGTAAAATCGAAGCCCCACAAAGGTAGTCATTATTACTGATGTTGGCGAGAAAAAAATTCTCAAAAAATGGGTGCAGATACATAACAAACTTGTTTCTAAAGTAGCAGCAAAAAAAAATCAACTGACTACATAAATAAGAAATATATCACTCACCATTTCATCTGTTTTTTCAGTCATCTTAGAAGATAGCAAATTAAGGTTGTCATCTATTACTAAAAAGTTTGAACACAAATCAAGGGACTGGATAAAACGTTTCCCGAATCTCGAAGAATGTTTATCACTATTCTATAAGAGGAGAAAACCATTATGAATGAATTGATAAACTCAGATTCTTTGCTAAATAAAAAATTGATTGTATTTAATAATAAATAAATATTGCATTTTACATCTAAATCATTAATATTATAAATAACAAACTTTTTATAGTAATTGAGCATGAGTTTACAGAAATGGCTACTTGATTAAAATCAGAAAATTAAAATAAACAGATCAAGATTGAAACTAGGTACACAAAATAGGTTTCATTTTCGAATAAATGTATATAACAGGATTGAGTTTTCTACCAGAAAAAACCAGGATGCTGGAAGAAACTAAAAATTGTTTAACAATAAGCAAAATAAAAATAGTTTTAACTTAAATGAAATTTAAGATAGTAAAAGAAAGTTAAAAGTTATTAACATCTGATTTTTTGAAACAATAACTTTTTTCATATTATTTATTTCAGTTTTAAACAGAATTCTAAAATTTATACAAAATTATATTTTAAGTACAGACACTATTAATAATTTACTCTTAATTCAAATTTAGATTATCCTTATTTTCCAAAAGAAGTATGTATATTTTTAACAATTTCATTTTTAGTTAATTGAATAATCTGTTTTAAGATAGAAGTATTTTTTTAAAAAATTATTTAAATATCAATTTAAAACTGTTAATTGGACATACTTTCATTGCAAATTTATAAAATTAATGTAGCTTTAGATACAATTAAAATTTTTAATGTCAGGATAATAAATTCATTTTCTTTTTTAAGAAATTAATAATATAATAAAATTCCAAGAGCTAATTAATTACCCAAAAGTTATAATGTTAGTAAATAATAAGCAGAAAACTGTAAGGCTACTAAAATGGGAAAAACAAATGAAATTCTACTCTTCAATTTTCCCCCAGATTTCGTTCTTCAAACACCAAATGAAAAACTTCAAAATTTTCTAATTAATAAGTTTTGAAATTTGACATAGATTGATTTTGCAATGTTGCTAGGAGAAAAGAAATAAATGCTTCAAAGAGTTAGTTATCAATGACAATTTTATAAAACTAACAATTTGAATTCCTTAATTGATGTTCTTATGTTGGTTTAATTTTATTTATTGATTTAAATAATTAAATTGTTAACCTATAATGACTTGCAAGTAGAAAACAAGGCTGACAAATTGTAAATTCGCATTTGTAAAAAGTAAAAGTCTGCTCATGAAATTATTTTAAAAACAATAATTTCAACAAAGCAAAATTAAAACTAATGAGGATTTTGTTGTTTAAATTTAATTTAAACTATTTTTTCCAGGAAAACATCATATATTCAATTTCCATTCTGCTTTTAGCCATATTTATATAGCTACAATAATTATTTACAATATTTATAAGTAAATAATTATTTATAATTTGGTAAAAATTGCTTTATAATTTAGAATCCCCTTCCCTAAAATTAATATTTACAGTGCCTAGAATGCATATAGATAGATATAAATATATTTAAAATATAAACTTAAATTATTATTTACGTATGATAAATATTTAAAAAAAAAAACATACCAAAGAAAAAGAATTCAGTTCTTCAATACTATTTATCATAGGCAAAAGAAGTATAACAGCTCCACCTCCTTTTACATTAGGTAAAACAGTATTGAGCAAAAGTACGTTTGATGCATCAAGATCTTGTAGAACTACCACGCCATATGCTTCATGCAATATACTTCCAAGATCACTAATATGAAAAAGAATAAAAACAACATTTAGCAGCCAGATTATTAACATAAACAATAGATTCAATTTTTTTTTATGTGACTGGTAATGGATTGCTGATGACAAAAATAGCTTTCAGGTATGTCTACCGTTAGTATGCAAATTCAAACTTTCTTACTACAGGATTCGATATCTTAAACAGCATTTAAATTCAAGCCCCTTTTTGGGTAATTTTTAAAGATATTCTTCAATTCTTAAAATTCCTTTAAACCTGGACATTAAAAAAAATGTTAGTTTCCAAAATGAATTTTCAATGTAATCCTTTTCTTTTTGTTTGCCAAGATTCTATACATAATTAGAGAAACAATTCGAAGATTAAAGCACAAATTTTCATTTAACACAATTTCTTCTTTTTCTTATTTATTTTTAAAGTTCTGTATACTGTGAGAAATCTGTAAAACTGCAGATAGTAATTAGGTGCTATAAATTAAAAAAAAGCATTAAAACTCTTTTGAAAAAAAATCCTCATTTGTATTTATACAGGGTGCTGCGAAAAACCCTTAACTAACCATTTTTAATAAAACTTCATTAAAAATAAAACATAAGTCATGGAGTCATAAATACTAAAAATAAGAAGTAAAAACAAGAAATAATAGTAGCCTAGTAGCAAAATAATCATTGGACCAATATTCAAGAATTTTGGCTCCATAAGGTTGAAAGGGCCGATATTTTCCAATATGGGCCCCATATAGAATTGTTCGTTTCACCCAATACTTTACTGCCACTTTATAATCAATACCAGTCCTATATAGAATTGTCAGATTTGCTCGATATTTTATAATCATTATTCAATCAATATATTATTATGTCAACCAATATATTATACCAATATACTATTGTCTTATATAGGTCAATATTGATACTGCATAGGACCAATATTAAAAAATCTTGACATCCCAATATTGGTCCCTCGGAGCATGTTCATATAGGACACATATTGAGCCAATTTCAAAGCCCATATGGGGTAAATAATAACTTTGCAATAAGAAATAACATAAATTTGCATTAAGCAATAAGAAATAACTTTGGCAAACACTGGTTATTAACACTGGATTTACTAAATTACCAAGCTTTTCTCATTTAAGAGATGTTAAAAAAAATACCATAATTTTGTAGAGGTAAGCCAGCCTGGAATATATGCCACACTAACAAAATTTGAATGAAAAGGAAAAGTTTTTCATCAGATAGACAACACTATCGGATACATTGCACAAAAATTTACTGCGTGAACGATCACAGATTGAACGTATTGTTACAGAAAACAAATTTATTTATAAAATTAAGTGGTTAAAAATAATTATTATAAATATACAGAAAATAAATTTAATTAAAATATGCTTTTGAAATACAATAAATTAATGAAAAGAACCTTACTTAAACAAAATTATACAATATAGAACAATCAGAATTGCATCACTTCTTTTAATTATAATTAGATTTGAAATACTAAAATATTATCAAATCAAATAATTAAAACTGCTAAAGATCCTCACAATAAAATAAAAAAAATTATAATAATTGAATGAAAGGAAATAAAGCTTGTTTTGTGCAAAATTGTACTTCATAGAACAATCTAATGCATTATGTTTCTTAATACTAATCTTGAATTCCTAAAATTTTAACATATCAAATGATATAGTTAATTCTTTACGTTATTATTGAGCTTGAAGCATAAAAATAGATCACTGTGAAAAATTTTAAAAAAAGGAAGGGTGATAATGAAATTGTGGAAAATCAGTTCAACAAAATAGAATTTTCAAGCAAGTAGTAAAAAAAATTACTAGATAAGCTGTACCATCTGATACCATCGTATACGCTAAAATTTAAAGTTTCAAATTATTAATGATGAGGCGTATCACTTTGAAATGGCATAATTACTCAAAAATGGTAATGGTAAAAAGATCTGAATCATAATACAACATGAGAAAAAAAAAAAGTGGAATATTCTAGATAACGTTTTTTTGGGGAGGAAATGGGGGGGGGGGACTAGGAACATTAAATATTCAGACATAATTTTATTGGAATCAATTATTTTAATTATAATGAATCAATAATAGAAATTTAACAATAAATAATGAAAAATCTAACATGAAATACTTACTTATATGAACAATATAATGGTTTAAAATCCAATATATCTAACGATCTGATATCAGGATCACAATGGTCTTTTTCATCCTTTGATCTAAAACAATGATTTATTGATTATTGCAAAGTTTTGTTATAATACAAGAGGTGGTACAATATGCAGTCCCCTTTCTTTTATAAAAATAAAAAAAACATAGCTTGCATAAGAGAATTTTATTAATACTCTTTTAAATTAACTAAACTTACAAAATAGAATATTTAAATTTTAATGCAAGATTCATTAAAAAATCTTGAAATTTCTTGCATAAATTTGAAATTTTTTTTTTTTTTTTTTAAAGAGGAAATCTTTCTCAACAAAGATGTGTTCAAAACGAGATTTGGTTTTTAAAAAGAAATCCCATTGAGTACTATTTGGTATTTGCTATAATAAATATTCAAATAAATAAATTCTCAAATTTGAAATAATTAAAAATAAAAGTTCATTCTAAGCAATGTCATTTAATAAAAGTCACCAAGATTTAGATTTTTGCTTAAAAAAATATTTTAGGAAACCTCAGATTATAAGTAAATAACAATAATACACATTTTAAAAAATCCTGATATATATAGGTATATTTTAAATTTAATACATTTCTGGGTCTGAAAAATAAATTCATCATAAATATCATTTGAAGAAATTTTTTTAAATGTAGAGAGTTCTGTATGATTTCTCAAACAATCCTTTTTATAAACACTTTAATTCAACTCATTTTAAATTTGAATTAAAATTCATAATTACTTTGGTGTTGAAACCCCATCTCTTGAGCACCATAGAGTTGTAATTTCTTTTTTATTTATTTTAGTCAGGAGCTGATGAATTGATGGTATCTGGAAAGGAAACATTTTAATTAACTTTTTTAATAAATAAGAGAAAGAAACAAAGAATTATATGTAGTTTTTAAAATGTCTTTGATCAATACATGAATTTAAAACTTAACTTCATATTTAGCACCAAAGACGAAGAAAAAATCTTTTACTTTCAGTTTAAGAATTAAGGAATGTATACCCTTATGGAGTGGATATTTCTGTATTGTGATCTGTTGCGAAAACTACAATTGCCAAGGTGCCAACTAGATTTTAAACTAGAAAACTTAAAAAAAAAATTATAGATGTTTGCCCAGGAGTGGCAGTAAGTTATACCTTTGAAGTTGGTCCTTTTCTGTGATTTTCTTTTTTTAGTTTTTCGCGGGTCACAGATCACGATACAGAAATCTCGCCAACACGGAAATGTCCTCCACAGTAATTTAAATTATTTTGTCATACAAAAATATAAATAATTTTCATCTTTCCATAGGTTAGTGCTAAACTTCATATTATTGAAAGTAACCGATGACAAAAAGTACTAATTTATACCCAGGTATATTGATCTGAAGTAACTGCTAATTTTAAGCATTAGTCAATGCAAGTATTAAGATTCATAGAACCAATCTTTCTTTTGAAATCTATGAAAAATTGTTCAAAATTACATTTTAAAATAATCAACAATTCTTATTAGAAAAGAAGAATTCCGTTTCGTGACCAGTCATGCCAACTATTGATTTATTTTAAACTTGCAAATTTCTTTACAAAAACATGCCTATTTCGACTTTTACGCGAATACTATTTTAATGAAAATTTAATGCGTTACATTTTTAATTTTTCTTTGAACTTTTTCCCAATCTTTCCCTGAATAAAATTTACAATACACACTGGTAAATATGTCAACATAAAATAAAATCATCACTAACACTATGGAATCCAGAGATGCCCAAAATGACAATTAATAAACGATGATTTTTCCGTGCAGCAGATTTTATGAGTTTTTTAATTTTCTTATCAATGATTTTCATCTTTTACAGTATGTAGATATAAAAAATTTCTATTAAAAAGTATCAAAATGGAAAAAAAAAGATAAAAATGCTGAAATCAATCCCAAACACACATTATCCACATGCAACGATTTTGTTTACAAATTTTATAAGTTTAAGTTGTAGTTAGTGATTTTCACACAGCATATGCTTGCAACAAAAAGAACTGGAATACATATTTTAGTTCGAAAAATAAACAATTTGTTGAGTTTTACATCCTATTTCAGATTATTCGGTTTAAATTGCATCATATAACAAAAGGGTAAAAGTGGAAAACTGAGTTTTATTGATTAGAATTGATGTTGATTGATTTATTGATCAGTAATGTTTATTTATATTTATAGCAAATTTCGTTTGGTTATGCAATTTGTTTTCTAAAAGAGTGAACGAAACTGTTTCGCTTAAGTAATGCGAAAATTTTACATTATTTATTAAATTAACTTGCTGAAAAAAGACATATGATCATTTCCTGTACCTATAAAGTAATTCTGATTAGATCTGATATGATCTAAAAGTTTTAAAGTAAAATGAGTTATATTTGAAATTTATTACGGAGGTTAGGATTATTCAAGCTATGCACTTATAATTTCTTTTGCTTGTAATTTATACTCATAATGGTATATATTGTATTGATATTTTGTTTTTCCATATTACTTTTATTAAGAAGAAAAAATAAAAGTTTTCTTTTAAAACATTAACCATAATCTGTAGTTTTTAATATATAAATTATTTATAGTCCAAAAATACTATGGTTACAAATTTTCATTAGTAGGGTACTACTCAGTGAGGAGATGTAGTCTGTAAGCATATCCCCAAAGTTCCATGAACTAGTCCTTAAAATTTCGTAATTTAAAAACAAATTTTTGTTGCTGTTGTTGTTCATTTACGTCGCACTAGAGCTGCACAATGGGATATTGGCGATGGTCTGGGAAACATCCCTGAGGATGATCCGAAGACATGCCATCACAATTTTGATCCTCTGCGGAGGGGAATTTTTTGAAAAATAAATATTGCCTTCAGTTAAATTGAAAAATATAAAGATAAGAATAGCTTTATTTTCATGATAAGATAAGGGGAATTCACATAGATCTAAACCCCTTATTTAAAATTATTTCATCATACAAGTTTGTGAATTTTTAATCTGCCATTCTTCAAATTAAAGGGTTAATCATAAGTACTTAATTTCTTTATTACAACAAATTTCAAATAACAAATTTCTTTATTTTACATTTCTATTTTTAAAATTATTTTTAAGATTTTAAACTCATACCTATTATGTTTCAAAAAATCAAACAGTTCTAAAATTTACTTTAGAATCTTAATAATTCTATTTTATAGTTGTTGACTGCTTGAAACTATTTGTATCCTGTTTATTTTTTTATAAATTAACAAACTTGTATGAATGTATCCTTCTTTTGTTCAGCAAAATCTTTTTTAATACTGAGTTTGGGAAAACATATGTACCAAAATGTGATGGCTCATTTTTGAGTTTTTTATGTTTGTATTTAAGACTGATATCAAGCATAAATATCTCTGTGTTTAATGTTTTTCCTATTGTTCCATTTTTAAATGATTTATGTAACTTTAAAAAAAGTTTATTGTGCAATATTTTAATGTATATATATATACTTTTAAAGATATTCATCAATTTATTTTGATTGTAATTTTCTTCTTTTATTTTTTTAAATTCTAATTAATTAATTCTGATAGAAAGAAAATTTTGTTCAATATCAGTGTCCGAAATCATAAGTTGTCTACTGATTAAAGATCTCTAAATCAAATCTCTTACCCCGAGAATATAATTATTTAAAATTTAAGAAATGTTGCTATACATTTAATATATCAGCTGTAATTTTTGTAAATAATGAATAAATTCATTTGTTTTTCATTTTCTCGATTATAATTTAGTCTTATTACTTTTAATAACATTTCAATGATTTTATTTCTGTTGTAGTTACCTTCTTTAATGGTGTTGACTTACTTTTAAACCATGGTGACAGAAAAAGAATTCTGCTCAATCTTTGATTATTCTTCTCCATTTAAATATGGTGCTGCACACATTAAAAAGAAGTCATTTAACCAAGAATACAGATCAGTATTTTCCTACCAGGCAATTACAATATCAGATGAGGATTTTGGTAATGTTTGGTCTAGTCTACTAATTTTTATTACCATGTTAAATGACCTATAATAATGTCATTGAGAGCTTTTGATTTTTAGGATTAGTATGATAAATTTTAGACACCACTATTTTAAACATCTAGAATTTTTTAATTTTGCAAAGATTAACTTAATTTAATAAGCATGACGATCTACTAAATAAAACACTTGCTTGGTGTTGACATATTTTTTTTTGTTGACCTTGTGCTATTATAACTCATAATAGATTCAATTCTCAAATAAAACACTTTTCATACTTTTCAAACTTCATATCTTTTACTACCTAACTTGTAACAATAATTTACTAGGGCCTGGTTTTCTTCTAATTTATAAAGATTGAGGCACTTTGGAGGCAGCTTAATGGGAGAATGTTCAGTAATTAATTTTTGTATGATATGTTTAGTAAATTAAACTGTTTTGCTACTTGAGCCTCTATTAAGAATTTTATATATTGTGTCATAATTTAGTTAAAACTAAGTTCTTGACATATTATGACTCCATGACAATTTGGACATTTTACAAATACTTCTTAATCTATCCATCTTTTAATATTAAATCGAAGCTCTGATTGTTTTGAATATATAGTATAAAATTTATACTGTTCATGCTATGAAGCCGCTTATAAACAAAAAGATTGTTAATTATTCATTTTGTTGTTCACAAAAAAAGTCATTGTTAACTCGTTTTTAAATGCATTCTTCTGATTTTTTTATTTCCTTTTCTTCTGTTTTGCTTTCATGTCTGTGCATCAATAGAAAAGTTAAATTTTTTTTCTTTTTTTAGTTTAATGTTTAAAAACTAGTTCCATTACCGTGTGTTATTTTTATTTTATAAAATGCTAAGTTATTTATTGTTCTTATTACTATTTAGAAATTGATCGTAAAGAGAAATGGACATCTCTGATTGTAAGATATACGATTACTTGCATTCTGTATATGTTGGCAGTCTTACTGTTTCCAATTTCAGTTTTTATATGCTTAAAAGTAAGAAATTAATTAACTCTATGTATATAAATGTTTTTAAATTTTTGTAAGATGAAATGTATTCTATTTACCTTATAATCTTATATATTTTAGAAAATTCATGCTCTGGAGAGGCTAGTTTTGTTACGACTCGGAAAGTTACAACCAGTGAGAGGGCCAGGTAATTTATCTTATTTCAAAATAAATGTAAACTTTTGATGTTATTATTTTAAAAAAATTTACAGAAGTTTGGAAAAATGTTCTAACACCATCATTGTTTATTTATACACATAAAATAGTTTGAAGAAAGTTCGCCAATAAAATTTTTTTAATAGCTGCAAAATGAACTGCTAATTTTTTCCCTCTATATTTCCAAATATATTTTTCAAATAATAACATTTCTTAGAGATTTTTGACTTAAATAGAAGTATTCTTAACAGTTAACTATTTTTTTAAAAAAAAAGATTTAAAAATTTTTAAGATTTATGCAGCATATAAATATTCTTCATTTTTTAAAGCTATTTTTTAGGTTTTAAAAAAATATTTTTTAGTCTGATCTAAAAATATGATTCTCCTTTAAAAACTTCTAATCAGTCATAGGGAAATAATGTTACATTTTCTGTATTCTATGTGATTCTTCTTCTTTATTTATGTCAATAAAATTGCACAATTTGAAAACGAAGGAACATAAAGTGACAGTTTCTAATTTTTGTTAAAAATTGTAACAACAAGTAGTCAAATGCAGGGTAGCAAGCAGTGATTAAGATGACTTAAGAACTTCGATTTTATTATTTTATTGAACTTAAGAAACTAAATGCTTTTATCAGAACACATTACAGACTTATTTTTGGAAAATGTTATGATTCTTTAATCACAAAGTATGTCTAAAATTAAAAAAAAAAAAAAGAAACTTCCAACAGGTTTTGCTCCAGCACCCAGAGTTAATGAAATTTTTTTGCAAGACTTATTTCATTGAGTTTTAGCCCAAGAATGACCACTTTATACACTGGGCTTGAATTCAATGGATGTTTCTGTTTGATTTATCTCAAAAACAAGAGCTTGTGTCATTTTTCATGAGACTTATGTACTTTATGAAATTTTATTAAAAAAATTCTTGGTATGCTTAAAGAAATCTTTGTGCAAGGAATAGGGCAAAATATCACTAATTGAGTTATTGCCCATAGTATGAAATTTTGTTACACGTTTACAACTTTGCATTGAGGTCAAACAATGTCATTTGAAAATATGTTTGAGATAGCAATATTTTTAAGTTCATGTGAAAGTTTGTTGCAATAAAAATTAATATTAGAGTGTTATATGGATCCAAGTTTATTTCTTATCTCCTTATAAAAAAAAATACAACTCAATCATATTGATTAAAAGAACTGTATTGAAAATTTCACTTGAATGGTACTATAGTCATTATTAAATGATATTTAAAATGGAATTATATGAGAAATCAAACACTTCTTGATATTCATTACTGTTATCCTTATTGATTTCTTATATCCATTATTTTATGTTCCTTATTTAGTGGATTTGGTTTAATTTTTTAATAAAGTCTCATTATTTTCTTTTAAAATTTCACTACACAATTAATGAATAATTATTTTATCTAGGATTTGCAATTATTCTACCCTGCATTGATAAATGGGTTAAAGTTGATTTAAAACCAAAAGGCTTCACCATTTCACTATCTCAGGTTTGTATCTGTAAACTCATAATTTTGTTTTAAAGGTTTATGGTAAAAATTTTGTCTTGTGCATACTGTTGTATTATAGATAGTAATGTTTCCTATGGAAAAATTTTAAAATTTTTGAATTTAAGACTTATTTACTATAAATATTGGGTTGAGTAAAATTCATCTACTTTTTTTTTCTATATTTTTCAAAGTCATATATTTACATAATAATTTAAAGTTAAGCAATGATATATGTTCCCTTTTGTTCAATGACCTTTTGTCATTGAGCTTCATTTCTTATTCGTAAAAAGGTCTGGCTTTATTTTTTAAGAACTGAACAGGATGCTGATTTATAATCTCATCTGAATTTAACGTTATTCCACCCAAGAAGTTTTAAAAAGAGTGAAACCAGAGGAAGTCTGACGGTGCAATGTCTGGTGAGTATGGTGGGTGAGAAAATATTCCATCCATGTTCCAATTACTATTGACAGGTCGCCAGCGATGTTTGTGGTGTCGCATTGTCCTGATGGAGCACTACTCCTTTACATTGATGAGCTCAGGATGTTTCTGGATGACAGCTTCATCCAAACTGCCTACATCTGAATTGATTGTTCCTTTCCCTTGCTTGGAGCTCAAAAAACATCACACCCTTTCAATTTCACCACGCTGGGAACCTAACCTTCCTCTGATGAAATTCTAGTTTATGTCGTAGATAGTAAATCTTCGCCTCAGGACCAAAATCATTTGCGCACCATATTGTTGTAAAAAATCCACTTCTCGTTTCTTGGCATTTCATGAGCACAACACAGGTGTTTTTATCGTGCCATCAAATGAATTTCTTTGAGTTTATGAGAAACCTAAATTTCGAGCTTGCTTATGATTCCAAGTTACTTCAGATGGATGTAGACATTTTTTTGCCTCATCGTCAATGTCTCTGAAATCTCTTGTGTTCTGTAATGTAGGTTTGACTGGATCATTGTCTTTATTTTGTTATCATCAATTCAGGTATGCCTTCGTCATCAAGTAGCATTTTTAAATTAAAACCAATTTGGAATTTCTTGAATCAGTTTTGGCATTAATGTTCTTGTGAGCATCGTCACCATAAACTTTACGCAATTTTTTACAAGCTTGAGGCACTGTTTTGCACTTTACGGCAGTGAAATAATAAGATATGTTGAAAATGAACACTTTGATCTTTCATTTCAAAGTGCTGTCAAAGCTCCAACACTCAACAAAATATCTCAATTTATTTTTTACTATGATGCTTACACTGTCAGCTATCAATGACGTAAAAACTATATTGCAAACCTTTCAAGTATTTCAGAAACCGTGCTACTGCCATCTGTTGCAACTAAAAAAACTAAAAAAAGCGCAAATTTTTTTTACTCATCTCAGTAGTTTTAAGAGTGTGTGAATTTTTGTTAAGATAGGTTTCTTAAAAGATTAAATTTAATTGTTTTTAGAATTAAAAATTTCAATCACTATTTTATAATAAAACATTTCAAAAGTTTTCAAATAAATAATTATAATTGATGCTCAAAATATCATTTGACCATAATTTTCTGTATAGTAGTTGTATGTTTTATACATAATTTGAAATTTTATCTGTGTAATTTCTCTAATATGAGGAGTATTGCTTTTTCCTCTTGTTTACGTTACACGACATTTAATTTAATATTTCAGTTGCAAGTTGTTGATGGACATTTTAATATGATCATAACATATCACTTGTTCATATTTTTACTGTTGTATTTTAGTTTTTATGAAAGTAAATATTGCAGTTCTGTGCAATTTTATGGTTAAGTTATGATAAAGAACTAATAAAATTTGCTTCTATTGCAGTCTCTAACAGCTGATAGAGCAATTGTGGAGGTGAAATCAGATATTGAATATCGTATATCAGATGTCATTAATTATGTTATGAAACTTCGTCAGCAGGAAAGCACCTTAAAGGATTTGAGCCAATTTTGCCTTGGAAATATAATATCTGAGAAAGACCAAGATGATCTTGAACTTAAGAGAGAAATTATAAATTTTAGTTTCAAGGTAAAGAATGTGTTTTGATTTCAAATTTTTCTTTTATTCACTATTTTTAGGATTTTAAGTCAGAATGAAAGACATCTAAGGGTGAAGAGTTAAACCCCCATTTTTGGAATTTATAGATAATTGATTTATATTTTCTTTAAATAATTTTGTTATTTAAAGAAAATATAAATCAATTTATATTTCCTTTAAATAACAAAATTATCAATTTAAATAATCAATTTATATTTTAAATTTGAAGATTTATTGCTAAATATTACTTGAACTAAAAGAAAGCCCTTGATGAACATAAATTATTTACAATTTAATTGGGAAATTTCTATAAGATAGGGGCTATCACTGTTTACCCAAGTTTTTAATTCCATTGTATAGCATCTAATGTTTCGTCATCTCTCTATTAAATTATTACAACTCTAAAATGTATTTGTAGTTACTTTTTCTAAAATTTTAATATTTCTATTTTAGAATATTTCTATTTAGACTATAAAGTTAGAATTTATTATAACATAATTATTTAACAGTAAAAGTTTAAAATTTCTTTATTCTGTATCGATTTTACTAAAAAATAATAAAATTTAGTCTCTTTTATATTGTTTCTCACAGAAATGAAATCAATTTTATGTATTTAGGATGATCTATTTTCTTGTACCCATGAACATTTAAGTGAAATAAATAATTGATTAATTTTTGTTTTGTGTTTATTTTAGAATGAACTTAATCGCAGTGCTTTAAAGTGGGGATTGGAGATAATAAATGTTAACCTGTAAGTTTTAAAATAATTTTGTTAGAATATATGTTTTATTTATACTGTTTCTGTCTAATTTCCAGTGTAATATTTCACCTTTTACTAATGTTTCTTTTTCAGAAATGCCCACAATTTTTAATTATAGTTATATGTGGGGATTTTATTTTGTATTTTAATTTACAAGTTTTGTCATATCTTATTGAGGAATCGTAAAATATTTCTGTATAGTTTAATAAATTTTTAGAACTATTTGAGGAAATTCCAGCTTTAAAAAAAGCTAGAGTTTGACTGCTCTTCAAATCCATACATTTCATTTCATTTTTTTTTTGTGATATGTAAAATTATTGTTGTTCATTTTTGTATTGTTCAGGTAATTGAATTTATTAAATATCATGGTGTATAGCGTTTTTAAAAAGTGCTTAAAGGTGCTTATTTTCGATATTCATTTTTAAAAGCCCAAAGGTGCATTTTTCATTGGATGCTTTTAAAAAGGGCTTAATTTTCTCTTTTCGAAAATTAAATTTTTTTCTTTACCATGTCGATTTTTGCCACGTATTATGCAAAAGCGGGCTTTTCACATTGTTCTATTCAACGTTTTCACAATTCATTCAACATTCTAATTTGGCGAACCGTCAGTCCATAGCGCATGAAAAATCCAATAATTTAAAATGTTTGATGAAATACTTGCGAGTTCACATGTGCGTCTACTGAGCTTGGTTTGGTAAGATTATTGCACTCTCACGTGCAACTCTGTTGCATTTTGTTAGACATTCTCAATTTCCCTCTTATATCAAACTGAAAAATCTCTTCATCATTTTATAATGGCTAATATAATCAAGAAAAAGAGTTCTTTGTCCGAAACTAATAATTTAATCATGTAAAGTATTTGAAAATTATTTTGCATTTTGTTAATGTATATAGTGCTTAAAAATATTTTTGAGTGCTTAAAAAGTACTTAAAAAGTCCTTATTTTTTGTTGAAGGATTTGGCTACGCACCCTGAATATAATGCATGAATAGAAATATTATCAATTAAATAAAAAATTATAACATGAATAAAAATTTAAGTGAAATATATTTATTACTTTTGACTTTTAACTACAATTGTGATAAACTTAATTTCTTTAGAGTAATTATTAAATGAAATTTATGGATTAATATAGCCAGTTTAAATGAGTTTCATTACACTTATTTCGCGGTCAGATCTTTTTGTGAATGTTCCACTTATAATAATATAATCTAAATTACAATGAATAAAAGATAATAGTTCCATTAATAAAAAAAAAATGTCTGTTAATGAGAAATTTTGCAAACAATAATATAATATGATTTTGTTTTATTTTTTGTAGCCATTCTATTAAAGTTTTAAAGGCTGCTGAACCAATTGATGCCATTGGAACTTTGATGACAGCTTTAAAGGCAGCTACAGGGCAATCTTCTGATGCATCACCTCCTATGTTTCCTTTTATACCAAACACAACGGCAACAGAAAGTTAGTTCTCATTTTCAAGTCTGTTTTATATATTAAACTATTAAAGAGTTTAATAGAAAAGGGTTTTAAGTGTTTTTTTTAAAAAATTGGCATTACTCAAAGAAAAACTATATTTTAGCCTATTTAATTGCTCATTATTCATTTATTTTGTTAAGCCTCTAAATTTTTTACAGAAAGTTTATAAACGATTTTCTTAAGTTTTCTCAGTGTGGAAGAAAGTTTCAAGAGCATTTGGTAACAAACAGTCAACAAGTAATCTTAAAAAACCTATTTTTAGCAGCAAATTAAAATGCTGAAAGTGTGAACATTGGGTTGCAAACAGTGTTGTGATAGTGTAACTGGGATTTATAGATTTTACAGATTAGAAACTTGAGTAAAGAGAAAAAATTAAGGCAAGGTATAAACTATAAATAAACTAAAATGTCACTTAAAACCTTTAACAACTCAGTTCTACATTTCATGATATTACCTGAATATAAATCAATCTAATCAGTTATCAATCATTATAATTATTGTACTTATTATGAGTTAAAATAATATAAATGGAGAAAAAAAGCTGATTTTTATTTAGGCTAAAGTTTGTTGACTTATTTTGAGATTTTTTTTAAACATCAGCTTTATAAAAGAGGAAAGAATTTTTTTTCAGTAATTTGAACACACTTTAACTAATGTAATTATTACTATGCATGTTTTCAAAAATGTTTAAAATTGGTAAATTTTTTTTTTTAGATAACTCTGACATTTCTGAAGCAGAATCTGCTACTTCTGCATCAAGTTCCCATCAAGACATATCTAATTCAGATGATATTCTTGATATTTTAAAATGTGTAACCAATAATGTGTATCAAGAAGGAAAACTGACCAATTTGATAGCCAAATTTCAGCTCGATATTCTTGGTGACTCTGTTAGAAAAGTCTATCTTTGTTTTGATAAAGGTTAGTTTTGAGAAAGATTATTTAAACTAAAATTTTAATCAAATTTAAGTAATATAGTGAAACCTCCTGGAAAGACTACTTCTGTGTACGACCACCTTTATTTACGACCACTTTTGAGAGGCATGGAGTTTTTCTTCGTATTGAAGAAAACCTTTAGGAGGGAATCATCTAAACCTCATCCAGCTACCGGGAAAACCTCTACACCAAATGCAAAAAAGGTCAAATTAAAAACACAAAAAAATATCAAAAGAAGAAACATTAACAAAACAAATAAGTAGATTAAAATGTATTTAAAGTATTTGTGTGAGATTCTAATTTAGAGATCTCTTTTTGACGATCCCGAAAAGAAATCTACTTCAGAGTGCACTAAAGACAATACTATCAATGATTTATTTTTAAAGTTGAAAATTAAATTACAAGAAAAAAATTATTTTTGAAAAAACTATGCTTCTCAAGTAAGCAAACCTCTTCTCATTTTTTTAAAGCTAACTAATTTTTATGATATAAAATTAAATGCAAACTTAAATAAAAAGCATAATTGTTATTTATTTAAAATAGTTTTATCATTAATAATTGGTAAATTAGTTTTTACACATAATTATATCAGTAGGGATCGTTTTTATTGACGCTAAATTTTATTCATCGATCATTACATAGCGTCAGCACAGGAAGAAAATGATACTGACTAAAATTAAAATCATTTGCATAAAATAATGAACCTAAAATAACATTTTGAAGCTTTTCTATTCTTTACTCTAATTACCAATTGTTAAATAAAGTGATACATTGAGTTACTTTATTTTGTATGTGATAACATTGAACAAATAAAAATATGAACAAACAATTTTGTAATAATTTTTTTGTTTTTATTGAATAAATTATAAAATTATCCATTTTTTAAAAAAAGCACAACACTCAATTTCTGCTATTCTGCTGTTCTCTACAATTTCTGCTGAGAAATGTAATTTTTTTACATGTCAAGTAAAAAAAGGAAATGTTATTGAAAATTTTTATTGTTTTTTTCAACTGAAATAATAATGATACTAAACAAAAATTTGCAGTTATAAATTTTTCCACCTTTGTTTGATGACGTTAAATTTAAACTTTCCTTTTATTTGTTTATTTTTATATGTTTACTTTTGAACGTAGCTTTGACTTTTGAATGTCGGCAATATTTGTAGCTATTATTTTTGTTTTCAAACAAAATGTAAAAATTATTAATAACTCAATAAAAATTATTATTTTCATTAAAAACTAATAAACTATTTCTTATTAAAAATTATTTGCAATATTATTTTAAAGTGTTATTATTACATTTCCATTTGTAATTATGTAATTTAAGTGCATTAAAAAATTATTTTTGTAATAATATTTTGGTACCTTTTTAATTGTGTAAATTATTCATTGTTCAAAAGAATTTTTTTAAATTTATTTTTTTCTTTTCTTCAAATTTTCAGACAATTTCTCCATCTTTGAAGATGATAACTGTACAATTGTATGTGATGTCTACATTGAGCTAACTGAACATGTTTTAAGAGAATTTCTTAATGGAAAACTCTCTCCTCTAAATGCTTATATGGATGGTAAAGTTACAGTTACAGGTGACTGGAAGTTGTTGAAATACTTAGCTTTAATATTTCAATAATTTTCTTGAATTTCATTTATTTTTTACACATAAGTTTAAATAAAAAGCTTATTGATTTTATGTAAATTTAATTTATTTTGTTCATACTGAACAAAAATATGTAGTTTTCAATTTACATATATATCAGAGTAATGTAAAAGCCAAAAATATTCTGTGCGCACAAATATTAAGCTAAAAAATTTCTGTATCAGGGTGTCGTGGTGTAACATACTTATGAACAAAGATTCAGAACAAAATCATATTTATGTAGCACAAAAATGCTTTTACATTGTTTCAACACTATTGCACACACACACATTAATAACACTATTCCAAAAATAAATTGAGAAATTACAAAAAAAAAAAAAAAAATTGAAAATAAAATTATTTGGTTTTTTAAGAATAGAATGTAAGACATTGAAAATTTTTGGCCTTAACGTTGAGACTTTTTGCGCTTGTCTACACTCTATAATGTCTTTTGATAAATGTAAGCAATCATTTTATTTGTGGTTTTTGTAAAACTTTTTGCTTTTTAAAAGTTTTTAAAAATTTGTGTTCTTTTATTTGAAAGCTTTAGAATATTATTGTAGAATTATTAGAAAAAATCAACCTAGTTAATTTGACTGTGATATTATTATATTTAGTTTATTGTCTAGTCTTTTAAACTTTATTTTCTTCTGATTTAGAGTTATTTTTTTTTTTGGAAATTTTAATCTCTTTTGCTAAATACTTAATGTTTGTTGTTAAATAAAAAAAAACTGATTTTTTTAAATAGAGATTTAATTTAATTATAAATGGAATGAAAGTAAACAGTGCTATTTTAACATTTCATAATTTTATGCTTCATTATAGTGTTATTGCAAATAAAACAAGCTGTGTTTTTGTCAATTATTTTACTATTTTCCTGATTCTTCATTGTTGTGTTAAAATTTCACTAATATTTATTTTGTTAAAATTAAATATTTATGGTATTTTTGTGCACATTCAATATGATGATTTCGTCTTATAATGTTTGTTTTTATTTGCACATCAGAGGTTGTAGTATCGAGAATAGATTGTAACAATAATAAATAAACTGAAATTTTGCAGTAGCTAATTGTGCATATGTAACCAATAATAATTAAGTTCATCATAACTTTTAGTCTCATGTTTACTTTTATATTTATTTTAAACATTTTTATCTTTTATGTTTTTATGTGTTTATCATATTAATTTATTAATTTAAAAATTATTTTAAGTATCTGTACAGAAATGTATGAATTCTAGTATCTAAAACAAAAATGTATTATTTCTTAATATTATGTTGCATTCAAAATAAATATATGTATATGTTGCTGTTAATTCATTTCTAGTGATTTGCATTCTAATTATTTTATCACTATAACTGAAACATTTATTGTTGGAAATTTATTAGAATGAATTTTTTCATTGGATATGAACTAACCTTTTTTTTTTTTTCATTGGATATTTGTTTAATGAAATACAAACACTGTTTTAAAATATATTCATAACTTACTAATGTTTTAGGACAAAATTTTCTATTTTCAAAATTGGTCAGTTGAAGATTTAAATTTCGGTTTTAAATTTTTTTTAATTTTTAAGCTTTTATGGTCATTTTTAAAAATTAATTTCCTAATTTTATAGTTAGGTATTCATATAAAATATATAGTTTTGTAAGTAACTTGTATTTTTAAGAGTTGATTTGCTATTTTCCTTTTAAAAATTTACTCGAAATTCAAAACCTGAATATAAGTGAAAAAATAAAAAAATCCAATTATGTTCTAAGAACTCACCATAAATTCAAGTTTATTTGCATTCTGAAAAGGGAATTATACAAACTTTTTGAGAGTGTGGTTATTTTGTAATATTTCATTTTAGTGAGCCTCGGACAGCTCCGACAGCCATAGGTGCCAATTGAGAGTCTAAGCCAGGAGGATCTTAATCCCCTTTTCCGCACAATTCACTCGCCCTAGTGATACAGTTAAATAAATATAGGGTATAAATAAGTTTAGAAACAGTAAAATATCTTGAGAATTTTTCCTTGGATTGAAAAATTGGAAATAGAGGCATTTTAAAAACTATCCTATGATACTAAACTTGATATTCCATCCACACCACCTGCAGGAAGGGAAGGGGGCAACTCTGAAATACGAACCCCTGTTTTTTATTACAGATTTGAATTCTCCAGAAAAAAATATCTACAAATGGATTTAAAGGTTTATGCATTTTGCTTCTTAGGTGGCACTGTAACCAAGAAAAATTAAACAGTGTAGTTTGTTTCTTCTCATTCATGCATGGCAAGCCTTGAAAATGGGCACCTATTTTTGATTGCTTGAAACCTGTCAACTGTTATTTACAATCTATTAATTTTTGAAGTGAATTAACTTATTAAATCAAGTAATACTTTACCCCTTCAGTTTCTTTAGATTATTTATTTAATGTGTACAAGGTGTTTGAAATAGCTGTTTAGAAATTTTTTCCTTTGCAAAATTGGTGGTTTGTTCTACTACAAAGGTTTGAAACTGCTGGTTTTGGTTACTCCTATTATTTCATCTGGTATGTGTTTTCGTAGCTTTTTATTAACTAGGCAAATCCATAAACATGATGTTTTATAATTACTACCCTTTATACATATTTTTACAATATTTGTTAAAAAAATACGCACTTTAGGGATCATTGAATAATATTTAAATGAGGAAAAAACGACAACACTATTAAAATTTAAGGAATCACTGAGAGAGGTTGAATTGCAATTGTCAATTCCTGTTTTATTACTTGCGGAAACTATAAGGAGTTGGAAGGAGATTATTAATTTAATAACTCATCGAAGTTTCACCAGGCGACCAATCAAAATTTGATTCTTACAGCCATGCCTTCCACAGTAGTGATTTCAATAGGGTTTTTGTTTCTTCTTTTCATAAATATTAATTTTAAATTCTTGATGAAATTTTTTGACTTCATTATTGCAGGGATGAGATTCTTCCGCTTTTTAGCGGATTTCCGCTATTTTCACTTTTATCTCTTAAATTTCAGCTTTTTTTTAATCAAAAATTCAGATTTTCTAAAAATTTCATTTTTTTTATAAGTATTCCGCTTTTTCAGAAAATTCACCGATTTTCAAAGAGAAGCAGAAAATTCAAACTACATAGCTACCAATCCTTTCTCATTTTTACTTATTTTACCTATTTTCTCCCCTTTTACACGCAGCAGATAAGATTTTCCGAATTTTTTACCCGCCCTCCAGATAGATCCGATTTTCATAGTTCAAACGACGCTGCTTCTGACAAGCCTTTTATAGGTCCCAAGCCTGGAATATGCTAATATCTCGATTCTTATTCATACGATTTTAATATCAAACATAGCTTTTCATATTTGCGTGTTGCGATTCTTATTCACGCGATTTGAATATTGTACGTTGCGATTCTTATTTACGAGATTTAAAAATCCGATATTGTGATTCGTATTTACGCCTTTTTAAAAACCTATGTAGCGATTCGTATTCACGCAAGTTTAAAATTCAATGTCTTGATTTGCTCATGCGGTTTATAATATCAAACATTGATTTTCGTATTTATACGTGATTTTAAAATAAGGCATTGGGATTCGCATTCAGGCATTCTAAAAATTATGCATCATAATTCTTATTTATGCAATCTAAAAATTATGCATCATGATTCGTATTTGCACTATCTAAAAATTATAAATCGTGATTTGTATTTACGCGTTTTAAAAATTCTATATCCCAGTTTGTATTTTCTCATTTTCAAAATCGTATATCTAGTTTCATATTCATGTGATTTCAAAATCCATAATTGTGATGACAATAACAGGAATGGAATTTATTCAGTCGGCTGCAGAATACCCTGTATAAGCTGATTCAGATCACTATAAAACACTCCATATAAGCTAATTCAGTTCATTATGGAATACCAAGTATAATTTGATTTTGGTAACTGTGGAACACCTTGCAACCCTGTTTAAGCTGATTCATGTCACTACAAGATACTCTTATGTAATTGGTAACTTAATATACATTAATGTAATTTGCCTTTCTTAAGACACTTTTTTGACTTATTTTTGTTGAAGATTTTTGAAATATATAAATAGCTGATACAGGGCGGTCAGTACAAAATACCCTGTATAATTCGAGTTTGGTCTCTATGGAACAGTCTGCAATTCTGTATAAGCTGATTCAGGTTGCTATGGAACATCCTGTGTACAGGGTTCCCACGGTCCTTAAAAGTCCTTAAAAACTGCTTAGTTTTTATTTTGAAAATTAAGGGCCCTTAAAAGTACTTAGTTTTGATTCATGGTCCTTAAAAGTCCTTAATTTCTAGTATCACTAGTTGGTTGGAACAATTTTTTTATCTCAAGAAAATATCCACAATTAAAAAGTACGTCTTTCGCCTAGAATGAGACCCTGCATTGAGGGTAGAATATTTTGAATGCGTGTGAGGGTAGGGGTTACAAGCAAGTGGAAGAAAACACGTCCTTATTGTTTTTTTTCTTTTATTAATTGTTTTATTAAAATATTTCTTTCTGGATCACTCTGAAGGAAAAGAATTTAGTGTAGGGAGAGGGGAGGTCTTGACAGTACTTAGAGGTACTTTATCAGCTGAAGACCTGCATTGACCTTCTACATCCATAGGGTTGGAGAAATTCATTCTTCTGATAGCACACGTGGTAGCTTTGATACTTCATTCAAATGTGAAATTGTTAGAAATGCCAGGAAAGTGTGTTTTTAATAATTTATGGACACTTGATGAAAAATATAAGGAATGGATCAGTATCTAGTGATCGTCGCAAGACAAAGTGGATTTCTTTCATTGTATCAGGTTTTCTTCTGAAATTGAATTTTAAAAATGACTCCATTTTTTTAATATTAGGAATATTACGAATATTCGGGGAAATATAATTTTAATCAGGAAAGTCATTTTTCTCGTTTTCTCATCGACACTTTTTTTTTTAAAAGAGTGAAATGTTTGCTTTCTGTTTTCCCTTTTGCTGGGTTTTTTTTAATTTTATAGCGCGGCATTTTAACAGCGTTTCTGATATATTTTATCTCCACTTTTTCTTTTAAAGTTATACAGATAATTAGATAACCAGTAAAATAGAAAATTGATTTTCTACGTTGCAAGTTTTGTCTTAAGAATTTAGGAAAATTTTCTGTTTCTATTTTGTTTTTTTGATTAATTGTGTTTTTTTTTATTTATTTTGATAGCATATTTTAAAGAGCTTCTTTTTTGTCATTTTTTCTAAAAATCCGGCGATGGGAAGCACTTAAAGTGTATTTTTCAACGTTAAATTTTTCTTATAAAAATTGAGAACGATTTTTTGTTTTTATTTCGTTTGGCTTTTCCATTTTTTTTTTTAAGAAGCTCTTGTTTTTGTTATGATGCGGCAATTTTAAAGAGCGCTACTGTTAGACATTTTTAAATCGATGTATCGCGAATTATCGACTTAATGCACATCTCGGCAGGCCGATATAATTACTTTTATTTTAGGCGCTGCATCAGGAATCTGATTTAAGACGCTCGCGGTTTAACGTGCGAGGATTCTTGCCTAATCGATGTATCGCGAATTATCGACGTAATGCACATATCGGCAGGCAGGGCCGGCTTATGCATGTCGCGGCCCCTAGGGAATGCTCGTCTCGCCCCCCCCCCCTTACCGTCTTCTAACTTCCTAATATATTTTTTCGCTAACACAACACTTTATTCATAATTACGCTGTTTTTTACTACATAGGTATATTATCACGTTATTCAATAAAAGTATTGAATCAAACGAAAAGAATATAAGTAATTAATACATATGCATCTAAAAAAAATCATACAATAAGCTTAAATATTAACTCTTTTAACTTTTTTTGTTACAAAATCGTTCAAGGCATCCTGAAAGTTAACCTTTTCCGATACATCATTTTCAATTGCCATTATGGCCGATGAATTTAAACGGTTTTGAGACATATATTTGCAAAGCTTCTATATATTTGCAAAGCTGACATTACATTCGGGAAAGTTGAGTGTGCCATGTTACCAATAATCAGTTTGTAAGACTCTTCGGCAGGCACAATTTTTTTCCGGCGTCTCTAATTGTAAGATGAAGTATTTATACTGCACCATTTCGTCTGTAAACTCAGGCTCAATGTCCTCGAAATAATGTTCCTTAAACTTTGTGCAAGCCTGTCTAATTTCAGCGTCGGATTTTGTCGAGAAATCTGTTAGAGACCCAAACAGATCATTTATTTCCCGGTAAGCTTCTAGGCGCCACGACAGTTCTGTACACAGCATGTCTAGTACTGGCAAATATGTATCAACTTTTAATTTCTCTTTTCCTCTGAGCACAACTTCTTTTGCAGGTCCGTCATCGTGATGCCTTTTCCTTTTTCGCACACGCTGATTCTCATCACTGCATTGAGTATCAGTTTTCTCATTTGCCTTAGTCTCGTAGTCGTCAAATAATTCTCTCTGTGAAATTAAAAAATCTAAAAGCGATTTTAAAAGATCGACTGCCGTTCGAAGTTCAATTGTTTTCTTTTGTAAAGATTTGCTGACACCATTGATTCGATCTAGTATGGCAGCCCAAAATACGGCCATTACAGCATTTTCTTATTTTGCCAAGTCATTATATATACATACCTATGGTAGGTACCAGAACAGTAAGTGTGCATTCACAACGTAGAATTTTGCGCTTCTTCCAAGCGTGTTGTGTTAAAAAAAGCTGCTCTTGCTGTATAGTCATCTGATTAGTCGGCGTTAAAATTACCGCGATAAAATTGCTTGCGATTATATTACTGCGATGAGCTAACTACCATAATATTAATATCTAATTTGGAATGCGTTCAGAAATGTACTAAAATAGCGTCGATGTAATATACAGAGCAAGACAATCGTCATTGAAATTTTGAATTAAATTTTTACTGTTTAAGAAACATTGTCAATTTTTTTCTCTGTAGCACAGGGCCCCTGAACGTGGCGGGGTCCCTAGGCAGTTGCCTACAGTGCCTAATGTCGGCAGGCCGATATAATTACTTTTATTTTAGGTGATGCATCAGGAATCTGATTTAAGACGCTCGCGGTTTAACGTGCGAGAATTCTTGCCTATGCTAACGCTATCACCGCGCTGACGAAGACTATTTTGATTTCATCTAGCTGCGAAGATGTTGATTACAATTTTAGCTACGAAGATGATGTTCGTTTCGTGATATTGAATAACGAAGAGTGAGGATCAGCGTTGAAATATAGAACGCGATGCATAGTTTCCTTATGTGCCATTTTTGACCTTGGGATTTTTCGTTTCTTGAAGATTATTTTCAGCGGGACTTATCTTGCGTTCGCTGTACGTTTTATTTCGACTTAATATAACGTTTCAAGTAAATTATTTTCAGTGAGACTTTTGCTACTTAGCGATCGTTGCGCATTATTTCGTCATTTTTTTTCTGTTTGGATTTAACGTTGTCAATTATTTTCAGCAGACCTACTGTTACTTGGCGATCGTTGCTCAATCGCTGTTATCTTCAATTTTCGTTCTGAAATTAATATATTACTGAAACGAAATCATGAATTAAAAAAAAANAATTTTCTATTTTCAAAATTGCTCAGTTGAAGATTTAAATTTTGGTTTTAAAATTGTTTTTATTTTTAAGCTTTTATGGTCATTTTTGAAAATTAATTTCCTAATTTTATAATTAGGTATTCATATAAAATAAATAGTTTTGTAAATAACTTGTATTTTTACGAGTTGATTTGCTATTTTCCTTTTAAAAATTTACTCTAAATTCAGAACCTGAATATAAGTGAAAAAATAAAAAAATCCAATTATGTTATAAGAACTCACCATAAATTCAAGTTTATTTGCATTCTGAATAGGGAATTATACAAACTTTTTGAGAGTGTGGTTATTTTGTAATATTTTATTTTAGTGAGCCTGAGACAGCTTGGTACTGTGCCATAGGTGCTAATTGAGAGTCTAATCCAAGAGGATCTTAATCCCCTTTTCTGCAAAATTCACTCTCCCTAGTGATACAGTTAAATAAATATAGGGTATAAATAAGCTTAGAAACAGTAAAATATCTTGAGAATTTTACCTTTGGTTGAAAAATTTGAAATAGAGGCATTTTTAAAACTATCCTATGATACTAAACTTGATATTCCATCTGCACCACCTGTGGGAAGGTAAAGGGGCAACTCTGAAATACGAACCCCTGTTTTTTTATTACAGATTTGGATTCTCCAGAAAAAAGTATCTACAAATGGATTTAAAGGTTTATGCATTTTGCTTCTTAGGTGGCACTGTAACCAAGAAAAATTAAATAATGCAGTTTGTCTCTTCTCATTCATGCCTGGCAAGCCTTGAAAATGGGCACCTATTTTTGATTGCTTGAAACCTGTCAACTGTTATTTACAATCTATTAATTTTTGAAGTGAATTAACTTTTTTAATCAAGTAATATCTTACCCCTTCCGCTTCTTTGGATTATTTATTTAGTGTGTACAAGGTGTTTAGAGTAGCTGTTTAAAATTTTTTTTCTTTTCAAAATTGGTGGTCTGTTCTACCACAAAGGTTTCAAACTGCTGGTTTCGGTTACTCCTATTATTTCATCTGGTATGTGTTTTCATAGTTTTTTATTAACAAGGCAAATCCATAAACATTATGTATTATAATGACTACTCTTTATACATATTTTTACAATACTTGTTAAAAAGGGATCATTGAATAATATTTAAATGAGGAAAAAACGACAACACTATTAAAATTTAAGGAATCACTGAGAGAGGTTGAATTGCACATGTCAATTCCTGTTTGATTGCTTGCAGAAACTGTAAGGAGTTGGAAGGAGATTATTAATTTAATAACTCATCAAAGTTTCACCAGGCGACCAATCAGGATTTGATTCTTACAGCCCTGCCTTCCACAGTAGTGATTTCAATAGGGTTTTTGTTTCTTCATTTCATAAATATTAATTTTCAATTCCTGATGAAATTTTTTGACTTCATTATTGTCAAAAATTCTATATATAGATATATATTCAGCTGATACAGGATGGTCACTGCAGAATACCCTGTATAAGCTGATTCAGATCACTATAAAACACCCTGTATAAGCTAATTCAGTTCATTATGGAATACCAAGTATAATTTGATTTTGGTAACTGTGGAACACCTTGCAACCCTGTTTAAGCTGATTCACGTCACTACAGGATACTCTTATGTAATTGGTAACTTAATATACATTAATGTAATTTGCCATTCTTAAGACACTTTTTTGACTTATTTTTGTTAAAGATTTTTGAAATATATAAATAGCTGATACAGGGTGGTCAGTATGAAATACCCTGTATAATTCGATTTTGGTCACTATGGAACAGCCTGCAATCCTGTATAAGCTGATTCAGGTTGCTATAGAACATCCTGTGTAAGTTGATACAGGTCACTACTAAACACTTATGTACTTTGTAACTTAATTTGCATTAATGTAAACTGCAACCCCTAAGGTAGTTTTTTGACTTCACTTTTACTAAGGATACTAAAAGTATACCCATTCAGCATTATACAGCATGGTCAGCATAGGGGACAATGGGCCAATTCATACAGGGTGGTCTCTATTGAGAATTCTGCATGAAACTAATTCCCAAATGAAGTTTTGGAAAAAGTTCAAAAATTCTTTGTAGTTTTTTTTTTACAAATCAATATTTAATGTCAAAATTAAACAACTACAGATTATTTAAAGTGTATCCAAAAAGATACCTCTAACACACCTGTTTCTTATCAACCTTCCTTTTATTGCCTTGTTCAAGCTTGCTCATTTGTCCCTATTGGTTAAGCCATTCTGAACATGTTTGTCTTTTTACTTTTCCAATTGTTATTAGGTGTTTAGACACCAAGGAAAGGTCTTTTTTAGAGAACCAAAACTATAGTATGTCATATACATTGTTTTTTGCTTTAATCATTTAAGGTATAGTTTGGTAGAATTTGTCTCAATAAGTTTCCAAATGAAACAACGACTGAACAAAACTTTATTTTCAAAATTGACAAACATTCAAGGGCTACTTAGTGCTACTAATCCAGATCAAACAATTCTGTTATACATATAAATAATTGAAAATTCAACTGAGCACCCATAGCAAATAAACACAGAGCTACCACCTTCGTTTAAACCAGCAAATGTATATAAATAGTAATAATACATATGTACAACAGAAATTGCATGTTATGTACACAAATTATATACAAAATACTTATCACACAACATTGGACTATATGCAAACTGGCAACTTCAAGTTCTTTATATTTTGTTGCTAACATCAAAAATCTGCAGCAAATTTGAGTCTAAAATTATTTCTGAAACAAGCACTATAAAATACAGCAACGTAACAACTTACATTAACAACTAGGAAATCATCAATTGTGCAATTCTAGAAGCTCACGATTTTACACAGACGATTTGCATAGATATTTTGTTTAAAACAGATAATCACACACATAATTTGATGATTAATTTGGTACTGCATATATAATTTCATAATTAAAAGTCTTTTTTTTAAAGCTTTAATTTGTTAAAAAAACTTTTTTGTTACATAATTTTATATTACCATTTTTAATTTGTTAAATTTATTTATGTTTTATAATTTTAGTAGGAATCTCATTAATGTTTCGTTAAAAATTTTAAAATGAAGTTAACACTTTGTTTTATCGATTGTATTTATTATTGGATGAGTTAACAGGCAATTGCTGACGCCCTCATAGTTTTGTTAAAATTTAAGTATGAATATACATTTATAAATTAAATAAAATGCAGCTCAATAATGTGCAATATCAAATTGATTTTTTTTAACAAAAAAGAAAAAAAAAAGGAATCTTCTTTAGGGAGTCATCTATATTTTAAAATAAAATGTTTTTACATGAAAAGATGCGTAAACACCTAACATGGATAAGTATTTTGAAAAGATAAGGGCAATAATTATCTCAAAGTGTGTGATTAGCTGCAATACGACGCAAGAAAACCATGTAAAATATTTCCATAAAATCTTATACACGTACAGTTTGATTAGCGTTATTAAACTTCAAACTTTTAATTATGCTTTTATCTGCAAGAGAGAACAAGTACTAATGCTGAAAGATATTAGCAGAACATTATTTCATTGTAAAGTGGGACAGTTTTGTCCAGTCAATGGTTTTGCTTCTAGTTTTATACTGATTATCCAGAGTTATGTAAATGATTTAGGAATTATGAATTATTATTTCCTTCGTTTAAGAATTTAATATGTTAACGTTTTGCTTACGGCTGCTACAACATGTGGACCACAGGTGATGGTAGAACATGGAACACCATAAGCAAAGGGTTAATGTTCAATATGCAAATTAATCAGTTAGAAATGGTTAAAAATTTTATTGGTCTGTGAAATATCGCTGCCTGAATTTTTAGATTTTTTTTTTATTTTTTTAATTGTTGTTTAAATAATTTCACTAAACTTTAATCCACATAGTCTCCAATTCAAAATTAAAGGTACCACAGCTGTACACCACCAATGAGAAAGGTGTTCTTAAAATGTATGTCTAATATAGAAGTATAGTAATAAAGAAGTAAGTATGTCTAATATAGATCATCGTATTTAGTAAGAATAATTCAGCATTTATTTTTTTTTTAAATTTGAAGTTAATCAAATTGAAAAGGATAAATGCTGAAGTGGTCTGTTACATTTTGTTTTCTGAATCTAGGAAAAAATAACAATTATTGAATAAATTTTAAATTTTATTGAAAAATTTTGAAGCACTTCATTGAATTTGTTAACTTTTTTTTCTTCAATTATTGTATGGAATTTTGAATATTGATGCTGCTTTCTAGTTTCTTTGTATAAAATTAGTAAATAGTTTATTTCAGTTTGAAATGTTTCAATAACTTGAGTTATTGGTTGTAAAAAAAATGNTATATATATATATATATCAGCCCCATTGATTTTTATTTTTCATTAAATCTTACAACGCGGCGATCTCTAAATTTATCCAACCAGAGCGAGTTGAGTACTCGCATTTAGCATCTCAACCACAATGCTTGATTTCTCTTCATTTGTGTTCACTTTAGTCATTGTTGCCAAACATTTGATATCTAATATTGATTCGAATGGGTGCAAGTTTAGTTATATATATATATATATTTTGTGACTGGTGGAAGCTTGGAATTTTGCGCTTCTAAGTTTGTTACTTTCTATAATATATTTCCCCCCTCGCTTGCCATTATTCTATTCTTGCATTTGGGTTTTATTCAAAAATATCCATGCCCCGAAAATTTCTCTTGGAAAAAATTAAGGGAATAAATTAACAAGGTGGCCACAAAAGAGGACAAATTAGGAAGAATAGGGAGGTTTATCAATCGTGAAATATCAGGGAACTTAAGTAAAAGACCCCAAAAGTCAAACGAATAAATTTATGTTTGTTTGAGGCATTTGCACGTCTTATATTTTAACTGAAAAAAATTGGTCTTGTTATAGATTTTTGTTTAAAAAATTGTTTATTTTGTGTTGAAGAATAAGGCGTAACTGAAAAATTAATAATCCAACTTCTGCCACCAGGTTTTAAAACATTTTTTTTAGTGTTTGTGATCACCCTGATTAAGTATTTTCTATTCCATTGCTACATTTTATATTATTAAGGATGTCTTAATGACTGGTTAATAACGCAATCAAATTTGCACTCGTTCAAACTACATTAGATATAGCAGACTTGACAACAATGCAATAATCAGTTCAATTTAACGAAAAATTGAGTAATGTGTTAAAGATGTCTCGCTCTGCTTGCAACAGGAGAGATTCTTTTTGAATAAATTCTGATATCGCCATACAACATGATGTGCATTATCATCGATATCTGATGATAACAATATAATCGATAATATAAATCAAAATAATCCTGAAGTTGCTATATTTGCCCAGTCTAACAAATCAATGAAAGTTCTTGCCAGAGAACATTAACACAGATGTCTGTTACTTCATGTGAATTATATAAAAAGCCTTAATTCATCAAAATAAATATATTTATATATTTTAAACGAAATTAAACTTTACTGTGCAGTTCACCACAAAAGGACCATTTCGTATGAATCTTTCTCTCAATATCTGAAAGACATCAAAATGATTGTATCTAGCCTACACGTGGAGTCCATTAAATATTTACTTCTAAAAAACCATGAATAATCTACCTTTGAGCAAAATAGATTAAGATATATGTATTATATATCTTCGCAAATAAACATTTAAGTCTAAATTTTTAACGTTTTTTTTATTAAAAAGTTGAAAAATTATGTTGTTTTTTTTAAACATTTTCACTCACTGAAACGTCACACCTCTGAATACCAAGTGAAGACATACAAAAATAGGAGAGGATTTCAATATTTGATTATTATTTTTGTTAGATATATGCATTTAAAAGGAGAAAGTTGAAGGCTTGTTTAAAACTGGAAGCGTTGAGTAGTGTAATAACAGTTGTTAATTAGAGTTTCACCAATTAACCCATTGGTGCCCACAAAGGACCGATTCTAAAAAAAGTATCATAAGGTGATTGAATTTTTTTTTGTGACAGAAATTACTTATAAGGTCTTAATTGTTCGCAATCCACTTTTATATAATGTCTTCTATAGTTTCAGAGTCAGAATAGTTCATTCATGATTGGTAGTTGGTGAGCATGTTGCGCAGGTCTGGTGAATACCGCCACCATCTGCCCTCCGATCTAAATTATGGTAGAGCAGTGAGTGCATGCGTCATTAATGCCACCATAAGGGATGAATTACAGAACGCCATCTATAGCCCATTAGCATAAGTAAAGCGACGTTAACAATTAATACAAAATCTATAAGTTCGATATTCTAGAATCCTGACCGAATAATAAGGATTAAAAGGGTCGCTGTAAACCAATAATTTTCACTCACTTTAAGTTGTCTTGGCTAGAAAGGCAGGACAGCATATAGAATTGTCCCAATTACTCGATTTTTCTACTTTACATTAATATACCATATGTTATTGAAAAATTTCGATTCGGGGCACCAATGGGTTAATTATTATCATCAGGGGGACCGGAAGAATGGCGTCAGCATTTCTAATTTCTCCGATAAATGGGCAAAACGTCCCCTATAAATGGCTTAAGCTTCTCCTATAAATAGATTCAGCTTTCTCTACAAATGGGTACTGTTTTTCCCACAAATGGATTAGGTTTTCCTTCAAATGGCATTAGTTTCCTTACAGTTTGGTAAGATATGAAATCGTTTGATATCCTTTCTAGAGTTGGCAACTTTGTAATTGTTTTCCTTTTAAAGCTCAATTTTCAAGCCTCATCTTTTGGAGACCATTCTTAGCAATCACTTCCTAATATTAAAAGAATTTTGTATCATAATTTTTTTGCTGACACCAATCTGATAAGTTTATTAATTGTTCGCTGTTATTACATTGTTATAGGTAAGTCATTTAAAGTAATTATTTATTGTTCAGTTTATTTAATCCTTTTATAACTTTTACAAAAGGAGAGAGACGTTGGACAAATAATCTATTTTAAATATCTGAGTATGCAAAAATGAGCTGTTTGTACTACTGAATATGACCTTAAAGATTTTTTCAGTGCTATTTAGCGAGCTGTTTCTTTTTACTGCTATTCATTCTAGTTTGAGTGATAAATTAAAATTTAAAAAAAAATGTTAATTTTTTTTTTAAATTTAGAAATCGCTATTTTGCCAAATTATTTTCATACTGAAGTTATTTCTGTCCATCGATATTCTATATTATCATCGATATTCTAATGATATAACGACGCATAAAAATCATGGCATTTTTGTTATGAATGTAAGCCTATATGAAAAGAAACATAAATAGTTGGATTAATTTCAAAATAATATAAGTTTCTAAAGCATAAACAAGAATCAATTTTCTTAATTTCTGAAATATTTTTGCTATACAAAATATAATATAATTGTCGAGATTATAATTTCGATATTTATTATAGATATATATAATTTCGATATATAAAATATTTAAGTTTATTTTTTCTGGATTTAAAAATAAATTAAACTTGTTTTAGTCTGAAAAATATGTTTTAATGTTCCAGATATTTTTTCTGTAAAATTTCTTTAATATAAATATGTTTTCTCTGAGTTCACATTACTAATTCATGGCATACATAACTTTGATATAATAATAGAGTTTTATAAAAAAATTAAAAATTTTATTCTGAATTGATGTATTTTTTAGGTTATGATAAAAATTATTGATATTGATGTTCTAATTAATATATTGATATAATTGGTAAACTAGAGCATGTGCTAATTTTCTTGACAAATGAAAACTAGGCTGAGTGAGAATGTTAATACTGATTTGCATGAAAGTCAGTGCGTATTAAACACTGGTCCATAATAAAAGGATAAAAAAGTTTCATTTTAACGTACAAAAATTAGACTTTATGGGTTATTCTTACGAATTTCGAAGTATGAATCAAGACATAGTATGGATGGTTGACTGAATTTAAAGAATGACAAGAGTTCCCAAAACCGGAAGAAATTTGGAAAACTTCCTGTGTATCCCTCCGCCTGTGTTATGCTTATGAGGCGATGTGTGAACAGGCTCAATATTCTAGGAAGTTTCATTAATGCGATTTATGTTTAAATTTGCGCGTAATTTTAACCATTCATAAGAATTTGCTGTAATTTATAAATTCTAACTGGTTTTGAGCCTTAAACAAATTTAAGAAAATTAATATCACAACATAAATGAAGTTTAAGGTTTGCCACGTTTTGAGCGTTATCCCTTATTTGGCAATATTTGCGTAAAATATCACCGTTATTTATTTTTGGGATTGCATTTTGCAGAGGATAACATGCTTGTGGAGTCTTCCTAATTCTTATGTTGTTTGTTTCATTGAAATTTAAATTTTAAAAACGCGTTTTATTTTAAACACTACAAGTATAATAATATTTGATGGTGTTCTTTTTCAAGCTTAATCATAAAAATCTATAGGAAATAGTAACTCGGAAGTCTTACGACAAATTTTAACCCCTAGATCCATCTGTAATTAATTTTACATGGTCAACCATTCATAAATTCCTTAGTATTTTTGTTAAAAACTTTTTAGTGGATTTCTAAGTATTTGATACGCACAGCTTCATGCATTAAAATATACAAATCATCACATTTTGCCGAAATTAAAGTCTTAGAACAATAAAAATTATCGCTAACGTGACAATAGCTTAGCTCTATTTAATGATAATGAAATAAAAATTTAATTTTGATGACAGATGTACTTATCTTCTAATTAATAAATTAATTGTAATTTTAAAATTTTCACCAAGGTTTAAACTGATTAGTAATTAAAATAAGATGAAACGATCAAAGCTTTTTAAATTTTATTTGAGAAAATAAAACAAGGGAGTCGTTTTTATGCTAGATTTCGTTACGGTTGTGACTTGCAGAATGTTACATTTGTGCTAAAATAATATTGTTATGTAGCCGGCAATATTTCTGAATACTTGAAATGAGTTTATCAATTTGCTTTCAGAGCCCCATTCTCATGTCACGTGGAATATACTGATAGTACAAATACGTACAGATAGTGCATCAGACATTCCAGAAACAAGAAACTATTTATATTAGTAATTCTTCGCATTAGTCGTCATTTGTACGGATTTTTCACTAGTGAAACTTATCGCTAGGTTTGTATCGGTTTTACGTTTATTAGGGTTTCGCGAACTTATGTTTAGGGTTTCAAGCGGTTGCTGCTTCGAAAGATCTGATAGCAAAATCTATATTAAATGGGTCATTTTCCCGACTTAGCATCTCCCGAATTGCAATTTTCTCTAACGCCTGATTTACTGTTTACATTAATTACATTTACATCTCGATTCAAAGCCGTTTAGGTTTTGACATTGGACTGATATAGTTGGCTGAATTTATTAAATGATTCATATTTCCGACTATGCTTTACCATCAAACACGATTCATTTTTATTTGGAAGCTGCAATAAAGCTTAAAATATTGGAGCCAAGGTCTTTGAAATACCATACAAGGAAACATTACCAAATTCATGTTTAGAGCGTTGAGACAATGCACCATTCGGGTAAATTGCATTGTCGGGCAAATGAGCCATTTAAAGATGGAAACATTTTTTTTCTCGAAAATATGAATCATTCATAAAAAGTTGTAAAGATATTGTGATGTATATGGTGGGGATCGAAAATATTACAGGAAGAAACATAAAATAAATTGCTTCTATTTTAAATAAAAATGTAATGGTTGCCGAAAAGAAAATTGGACAAGTGTGATAGCCTGAAATACAGTATCGATAGCAACACTATCATGCAGGGTAAGAAAAAAAGCGCAGGAAACCAGGTGACACAAATTAACTTATCCACATGAAAGTATTTAAAGTGAATGTAAAGTCGTACTACGAAAGATGCATCCAGAACGGAACAATGCGAAGTAATATGATTTTTTGGGGGAAACTGTAACTGCTCAGTTCTTTTACAATCGTAAAGTGCTGCAGAGTATTGAATCGTAAATCTTCGATTATCACTAAACACTCTATCAACAACATCACTGGAATCTTTGAGATCAAGATCTTTTCTAGTTCTGGGCAGATACGATATTCATGTACGTCCTTCACGAAAACGTTTACACCATTTGTTCTCTGACCTTTAGTGTTTGCCATAAACTGCAAACAATCAACGATAAATGTCTGCATGATGCTAATTTTTATTGAAAATCTTACTATCGCGACTTATTCTGTTCTGGACGCATCCATCTTGCACGATTTTTCATTCTCTTTAAATGCTTTCATGTGAGCTCGTTAAACAGTAAACGCTATCTGCAATCCGTTTCTCTTATCTTAACTGAAACTATAAAGGGTGACGCTAATATAGTTACTGTATTTCTGGCTTGTTTACTTTTCATTTGGGCAACCGTTACATTAATAAAGTTTTGAATTTATATAAATTCTAAAATGAAATTTTTGCTCGTTTTGAAATACAGATTATGTTAAAACTTTTTTACTTGAACAAAATTTTGATACTAAAATTTCAACCCGACATTTCTGATATTAAACTGTAAACTTAGTTTCAACACTTGTAAAGTAATTTTAAAAACAATATAAGGATAAACTGTCAATATCTGATTCCTTATAATCTTCAAATACTTTTTTTGCCAACATTTAAATTCTCGTTGAATATTAATATAATTCTACTGGCTAATTAAATTACTAATTTATGTCTTGTATAAGAAAACAACGGTACATTAAAACTTCTATAACACAAATAAGAGATGTATATAATGCCTGTAATTTGCTTCGTCAAAATTCCCCTCTTTTTCTAACGCCCCAAGTAACTTTCTTGATAGAACGGCACACCAAACTTGAATATCTTTCATTTTTTTAAAAAATGTTTTCCTTTTCTTTTAAGTACTTATTTAGTCATATATAGGTCCCGTGAGAAAGACATGTTTTTCTTCACAAAATTAAAGTTATTTTGATGCACAGTTATTCTTCGTTGGAGCCTCCAAGAAGATAGAGAAAAATAATTTATCTTCTTCTGTTGAAGGGATTGCTGGGGCCGTTACTGGACTGTTCAGCTAAACCATCAACTTCACTATCAATTTCAATTACGCCATCTGCTGAAAAAAAGAGTAATACAGAAGAATAATTTCAGTAAAATATCGCCAATTTAAAATGAAAAAAAAAAATTAATACTCTCTATTATCCGTATTAATCATTAAGAAGATTGATACGAAAAATCGAAAATACACGGATAATTTGAAATAGTTTGTTTTACAGTGGAATAATTTATAAATACTATTTAAATAATATTTAAATATGATAAATGATTATGAAGTTTCACAAAATGATACTCATTTTACTTAGTTTTTTTATTAACTTCTTTTCGTGTGTGGGAGGGTGGGACTTTGCAAACGACATTTCGATCACTTTTCGACATGCTAATACATTAAGATAATCTCTGCTCTTTATAAAGCTAGGTCGTAGCTAAA
>NC_092206.1:82166766-82231075 GCF_043381705.1 Parasteatoda tepidariorum | reverse complement strand
TATATATATAAATTTTAAGGTTTCCTGATAAAATTACAAAACTTCATCACATTTACTAAATTTTATCACACATTGTAAAATTATATTTTATTGTTAATTTTACCAAAATCATTAACAAAATGCTACGGTGAAACTGACAGAGCTTTTCGGTATTGCAAGGTAAATTTTGTCTTATTTTCGTAGTTTAAACCATATTTTTTTTTCTCATTGTGGATAAATCAAACACGAATAATTGGGTGTTTGGTGTAGTTTAAATCAAGTTTTTAGATAGAAAGAAAAAAAAATTAAAATAGTACCTGCTTGTGAATTTAGATGGGAGCCTATAGATCTAACCCCTAAGGTATTGTGAGTTTGTTCATACTCTAGGACTTCTTGGTATATTAATTCTGAAAATAAAAACAAAACTATTATAACAGACATAATGTAAATGGTAAGATTCGGTGCGTTCCCTGTGTATGAAGAAGAAAAGTAAAATTTAAGGACAGAACATACGTTTCTGAAAGGTTTGTGGGAATAGTAGTTATCGACAATGTCAACCTTCATTTATGAAAAGGTACCCCACCATAGAATTGAGTTAACCTGTCTTATATACTAGCAAATTGGAATTATATTTTTCTAGTGATAGACACACTACAGTACTTCCCCTCCAGAGTTATATCTATGATGGAATTCGATGGACGGATACCACTAGTTGATTCATTACTGTTTTTTGTGAGAAGCCGGGAGAGCTGTATTTAGATCACCGTACTTTTGCTAATCGTGAGAGCTGTATTAAGTTCACGGTCGTGGTTGCTTCTGTGTTGTCATTAACAGTCGAGTGTATACAGGCCAACATTGCGAGAGAGCGAGATCGAGAAGCAACAGCGTGAGGAGGACAATGTCGCAGCCACAAGTAGCAAGTACCTCCTCTCCTCCCATCCACTATTGGGGTTGGGGAGAAACCGAAAAGTTCTCCCTTTTTATTTATTGTAGGTTTGTTCTGCATTTTGTATCATCCATGTTAATTAAATTTGTTCAACAACCTGTTCAGAGGTGACGTACCTCCTAACTGCAAATTTGCTTTTTATGAGCATGCACTGAATCTTAGTACATATGATGCTCTGCTATATCTGAGTATGCTGCTCACCCGGTTTTTTTTGTTGGTATAATATACAGCACTGTCACACTCTAGTTACGTATTTGAAGAGTTGGAACTCTTCTTCTTCCTATATTCTTTGACCCAAGGTCAAGAAAACTAGGATGGAACAGATGGGCTTGGCTCTCCATTGGTTGTCTCGTCGATGAGTTTAGTTTTTCTTATAAAAATTTCACTTATACTTGTCCTGTCGTCTTTTTTTGAGAATATTTAACAGTACGCTAGTTTTTAATAATAAAAAAACATTAATTTTTTACTCCTCTTACTTTTTGTCACTCACTTTACAATTTTTCTTCATGTGATTTCCACATTCCATTGCGCTATTTCTTATATTTCAATTCATTTTCGCCTATTAATATGGAAAAAGTAAGGGGAAAGCTGGGGATTGTTTTGAAAGTTGTTGTGATTTGGGTTTACTATGGAAACGTGAAGTACCCTTGTTGCCTCCGAGCTGTTCATAAGCAGCTCTTTTGAATTCACTGAAGGAAAGAAGGGGTCAAAAAGTTAAGAAGCTGAAACTTAACTATTGTAAACTCTACTGTTTCCCATGTATTTTTTTATACTGAATCAAATGACACCAAAATCAAGTCAGAACAGGATCAAAAGCTTCAATGGGCATAGTAACTATGAAGTATTCAACTTGTCTATATCGTGAAATTTAAGTTACTTTTGAACCTAACTTTTTGGACCCCTCAGATAATTCAAGATAGCGTTTTTAGCTCATTTTGGGAGAACGGATAAACTTCAGGCTACCATATTTGACTCAAAACAAAACTTTTAAAATAATATAATCTTTTCCTAAATTATTTCCGTATTCAACTGGCTTATGGTAACAACATATTGGCTTACACACATTTATTGAAGTTTTTAAACGTTCTACTTTTTAGATATTAATTGCATTTGCAGAACTGATTCGGAATGCAGAAAATCGGGTTAAATGTAGAGATGTGATCCTTGTTCATTTGAATTTCTAATAATATCTGTTGTGGTTGTTTTCGTGTCCATGGATCTTCAGATCATATCAAAGGTCTGGACTATTGCGGCCGCCAGCTTCGGCACCACTTGACTATAGAGAACAGCTCTTAGATTGTCCTCAACTGGTACCCCTCCCAATTTCAAAACATGTGTGGTGAGTGCGGGGCACTCGAAAATGTGTTTTGGTGTTAACATGACATCCGGGCAGTTTCTGCAGGGAACGTATGTCCTGGTCTTGCATAATATCTGTTGATAGTTTTCTTAAGTTTCAGATAATATTTAGAAGCATCGAAAAGATTTAATTTAACTAATTAATATTTCAATTAATATTAATTAGTTAAACTAAATCTTTGCTTCTGAATTCAATTAAATAAAAGATTAAATAAATAAATTGGAAATTAGAATTTGTCTTCAAACTATAAAGACGCTAATAAAAATAAGGAATTATCCATACTTGGTGGGAAGAAAATGTACCAGATAATGAAAATTTATCAGAATTATCGAAATTTTCAATTGTGTTTCGTAATTGCGTAGTTTGTAAACATTAAATATGTAGGAAGTAGTGGATGGCTTGAAGTTTTATGGCTCAAGAGACGGGAGTAAGTAAGTACTTACGTTTTAGCATTCTCAATGCAGAAAAAAAAAAAAAAAACGTTTCTGAAACAGCCCGTTGTGGGCCAGATGGTTATATTAGATAACATCTTGTATAATGAAACACATAAACAAATACAATATCTATATACGTATACACTACATTATCCATTGTATATTACCTTTCCATTGTTGAACAGTGTGCTCTCGTTCATCGACAGAGTGGTCGTATGGAGCAGGAGCAGGCTAAAAAACAATATGTAAGAAAATAATTAATGTCACATAAAGTAAAATTTCACAGTAATTGTAGCATTTTTTTAAAAAAAAAATTGTTTAGACTTATTCGTCTCTTTATTGCAATGTAGTTTTTGTTAAAATATAGGAAATATAGGAGTAAAAGTGGATTTGATTTTTTTATATCCCTTTCATTATAAAACCATTATTTATAATCTCTTTCATACACAGAAACGTTTGATGATTTGTTTAATTTAAATGTTGTTTATTTTTATTAAATGAAAAATAAATTTTGATTAAATGACAGTTTAAAAAATTAGTTCATTGCACCCCTAATTTTTTAACAACTATTTTTTAGGAAATTTAAGAAAAAAAAGTTACTGATATGTTATTTACTAATTGGTATAGATGGCTATTATTGTAACAATAGATTGAAATGTTAGTAAACGATTCCTTTTATTTATAAGTGAAAACATTTCTTGAAAAATATTTTTTTATGTGTAATTCAAAATTAAAATCCTCTGTTACATTATAATAAACGAATTTCAATAAATTAAATTAGAATATTTAATGTACATAATAAAATTAGAATATTATTTTTGAAATACATTTTTTAAATTTGAATTTATACCAAATTGTTTAATGGCATATTCTACACTATGAAGAAATTCCGGACCAAATTACGGTATGAAGTACTGTTATCCGTTATCTGTCTGATTATCCATTACATACTATACCATAATTTTTACTTCAATATTCATCTAATTAGAGTGTTTCAGAAGTTTTACGTTAATAATTACTGTAAAAATTACGGTATGTCAGATTTTTGTTCCTTAACATGTTCCAGTAAAAATGGATTTTACTGTAAAAAGCACCGCAGCTCTGAGTGCCGGTGCTTTTTACGGTAATTTCATCCGGAATTTTTAACACTGTAGCGAACTAACAAAATATTCCGTATTTATTTATTCATTAATTAATTTTATTAAGAAAAAGAAAAATATAGCATATGTAAGAGAATTCTTTAAATGTTGATTTTTTATTTACACGAGTAAACATTAAAAAAGCAAATAAAATATTTCAATAGGTTATTTTAATATCATATGATATCGGCAGTATTTTTTTTAAAAAGTTTTAATCATATTTAAATGAGTAACTATTCACATGCAAGTTAAATAAATAATCATGCATTTCATAGAATATAAAGCAACAGTGATTGCAAGCAATTGCATTTGCAAGTGCTAAAACACTACATTGCAAAGTGTGGTGCACATGTTTTGTTATTAGGTACTTTTCAATGATCTTTTTTACACAGAGGAAACAATTCTAGTAAAATTAAAGTACTGTATGCTAATAATATTTCTGGTAAAAATAACCCATAATTCGGGTTAATAAAAACAAAATGTGAAGGCATTCATTTGGTAATTTTTCCGTTCATGTGGTAACAGTTTGCCGGAAAATAATTTTTCAAAGTTAAATTTCTTATTTTCACACATTTAGTAAAAAATACAGATCTGGAAAGTAAATTTAATCAAATAACGGATTTTTATACCGTGCTCTAAGGTATCATGATAAAATTACCAAAATTTACTACATTTAACAAATTTCAACAAATATTATAAAACCATATTTTACTGTCAATTTTACCATAACCATTACCAAAGGGCTTTGGTCATGATAATTCGGTAATAATCATCAAAAGCGCACCGAGCTTTTTGGTGCTCCCATAGAGCCATAAAAACAGAAAATTTTACCATATTCTGATTTGTTCTTCGCATATTTTTTTTCATCTCAGGTTAAACTTATGTAAAAGATTGTCAACACAATCATAATATGATCATTCAATCATCAATTCAAAATAATCAAAATATATTATATTATACAGATTGTTATTTAAACTACTTTTTTTCGTCATTTTAATATAATACCTTGCTGAAATTGGAAAAAAAATTCAATTTTATAGTTATTTGAACTATTACTTGAATTTCTTTTATAGATAATTTAACTATTTTTATGAGGTTTAAAATGACTCTATCTAATTTTACTTCCAAATGTTTTTCAGAAAACAGTCATTTTTTTGTCATTAGTACAAGCATATTTGTCATATTTTACTGATAATCAATGAATATTCTTGCCAATTGCTTATAGTTTATTCGAGGTTCTGATCTGATTCAAATCAGATGATAAAGCATCATTACTTTTCAACTTGAAAATAACTGCAATGAATTTTAAATTAAATGAATATTTTCTTATGCATGTAATTGCCCATCGTCTTATAAATTTATATTTTTGTGATTTGTAACTCTGCTTTGTTTTTCAGCAAATGTTTTTCCAGCCATCAGTAAATAAGAACCATTACTTATAATCAAATAGTCTTCGGCACACAGCTATGCTCCTTCATCTTCAATTTGAAGCTGTGTGCTTTAATTGAATAAAAATTCTCATGAAGAAATTCTCATAAGAAATAGGTAATTTTTTAAAAAAATATTTATGCTGAACAAGCTAAGAAAATAACTTAACAGAATGATCGCTAATTTGCGAATCTAGTTTCACAAATATCCTCACAAAATTCCACCAATATCATCGAAATTTAGTACCAATGATACTTTTGTTTTGAATAAAAATGAATCATTGGTATCTATATTGTACAGATATCATGTCAATATTCTTAGGTATTCTTATAGCTGTACAACATCTGTAAAATGTAATGCTTTATTGTACTCTGTGCTTTTTCGGGAAACATTGAGTACTATTCTATGTTCAATAAATTTAAGTTTTAAAAATCAGTTGGTGAATATCAGACAAAGCATACATTTAATACTTGCTTGTGCTTGGCGGGATGAGTGCAGTGGGTGGGAGGCAAATAAAAGCGACACCGAGAAAGGGTTAATCTAGATCTAAGATAACTTACTGCTGTACTTACGGCATTTACTTCGGCTTCGTCGTACCACACGTTAATATATGGATGGAGTAGGGCGTTCTCGACCGATATCCTCTTCTCCGGGTCGATTACCAGCATCTTGCACAGAAGGTCTCGGGCTTGACTTGCTACAACGACCAAACAACTTTGTTAGTAAGCACTTTTCCTAAATAAGAGGGTCTTCATAATGAGGAAATCAAGTAGTTACAAAAAGTAGCGCAGAATGATGAATGATCGTTTAAATGAAATGTTAAATTAAAGTCCTAGTTAAATATAATGTTGAAGTTCTTGATTATTAGCATCTAGCACAGAAGGTCTCGAGCTTGACTAGATATAACCACCAAACACTTATCAGTAATGCTGTAACTTCTGGTGCTATTCTGCCGTCATAAGCAAAAAGGTGATTTTCTTTATTTCCATTTTAAATTTTCTGCCTTTTTAGGTTAGTAATACAGTAAAAAAGAGTTTCTCAAAATGTGCATACAAAGAGCAATACGTTTCGAAAAAAATATAGTCGAATTTGAAAACTCATATACTCTTTATTGAGTATAGTGACATACTCAGGGTTGAATAGTTTCAAAAATCATGAGCATCATGAAAAAATGACTCCTCATCTTCAAATGAGTCAAAGTTCAAATTTTAATAGTTGATAAAAATAAAATATTCGAATAGAAAATCTAATTAGGTACAAGTTTACTGCACTTCTCTTCATTCCAAATTTATTTCTCGAATGTCTTCAGATTGGTAATCAACACATTTCTACTTTGTCGACATGTTTTTAACAAATGAAGATGGATTCTCCAGAGCAGTTTCAATTTTGAGCAAGTCACTATGTTCAATGATGAGTATATAGGGTTTTCAAATTCGATTATATTTGTTTCGAGGCTATTTAGACACATTTTTGTTCAATTTTAGGAAAAATTTTTTTAGAGTGAATACTTATAAAAATATAAACTTATTCAATATAGTAAGTTTAAGGATTGCAACACAGCTTAATATTTCGAAAAAATAAAAATATTTTCATGTTGGCTCAACTGTGAAGATAATATTTTCCTTGTTAGGAAAGCAGTTTTGTTTGAAAAGAATTTCGTTTTAAGTCGGAATTTCAAGTGAACCAGCCATATGGCTTGGTACCAAATTACAAATCACACTGGACCATTTACAGACTTTATTGGGCATTGAGCTTCTAGTGAGTCTTCTACGCATGCAAAAGTGTATCGATATAAAATAAAATAAATTTTAAAATGAAATTTAGTTTTCTCAAAATTCATTCCTTTTTATTTTCTGAAATGTATTCAAAATTAGAATGGAATAAGTAATCAAACTACGCGCAATTACGAGACGGCATAACAACACTATTTCATTGTTTGGAAAATTGAAAATTTCAAAGCAATTTTTCTACCTTTGAATCAATTGAAATGTATTATAAACTTTGTTTTCATTAAAGTACAATAAGACTAATTAAAACGTTAAAATATTTTCCATATTGATAAGGTTTTAAGCTCACATGGCTACTTACGATGGAGAACAGTAAAATTGTTCTCTTTAAACTTATGAGTTGGTTTTGTCTAATCCAGCCGTCTAATTCGATTTTTTAAATTCAAAAATACCTAAGACACATTTGAAGTATTAAGTACAGTATGTGGCGTAACTACCACAACGAAAATTAAACATCAATTCACTGGTATATAAGACATGCTAACTTGATTCAATCATGAGGTACCTTTTGATAGATGAAGGTTGGCATGGTCGATATATACCAGTGAATTGATGTTTAATTTTCGTAGAGGTAGTTCCGTCACAATACTCCCCCACCAGAATCTTATCAGGGATAGAATTCGATGAATGGTTTCCACTTAGTTGCTGTACTTGTGAAAGACCGGGAGATCTGGAATTAAGATCACCGGGTTTTTAAGTACTGAATGTGAGAGGTGTATTAACCTCACGGAGTGGTCGCTCCTGTGTTGTCTTTAGCAGTCTAGTGTATGCTGGCCGACGTTGTGCGTATGTTCAATACGAGACTGAGCAGCAACAGAGTGAGGAGGTGGATGATGCCGCTATCACAAGTAGCAAGTCAACTGTTCAATGTGGATCATCCATAGAAGTAGGCGTTACTGTCGAGAGATTGCGAAGTAGGTGTTACTGCGTGATCAAATCACGTCCGGGTCACCAATGTGGGGGGCGGAGTTATCGACCATGCCAACCGTCATCTATCAANTAATGATAAAAGTTAAGTATCACTATTTTCAATAAGTATATTACAATATTTCTGTATGAATGTTTATCCTCCTATAAGAATATATGTATATAGTTGCAAAATCAATAGCAATCATTTGCAACATTCATTTATAAAGGCAATTAAGTGAAAATAATATATTGTCCGCTATATGCCATAAATTAAATAAAACAGTAGGTTTTTGACGGTTTTTACCAGTAAAAACACTGTTTTTACCACTGTCATGTCAAAAACCAGTTTTTGACGGAAAAAACCCAACCCTGATTAAAACTTTAAAATATTTTCCATATTAATAAGGTTTTAAGCTCACATGGCTACTTACGATGGAGAACAGCAAAAATTGTTCTCTTTAAACTTATGAGTTGGTCTTGTTTAATCCAGCCGTCTAATTCGATTTTTTAAATTCAAAAATATCGAAGTCACATGTGAAGTATCAAGTACAAGATATTAAAAAACTCATGTGCATTAAATAAAATAACAAGAAAGTATTGACCTTTGAGCCTGCTGTGTTCTGAGCTGTCGGCGGGGAAGAGTACGTCAGGGAACAGTTTCTCGAAAGCGTATCCCGTGTACTTGGGTCTGTTCTCGACGTAGTTCCGAACTGTGGGCTGAAGACGCTTCATAAACTCCTGGGACGGCGTGCCTAATTGCTCGATGATCTTGTTCCACTGGTCGATATCTGTTACACTTAAGTTAAGAATCTCAAGTGTGTATCAAACAACGCTTAAAAACATTGCAGTTTTTTTTTATTCATTTGTTTTATGGTTCACCAAAGCTGACATTAAAAATCACCCTAAGGGTGGTGTGTGAAATGAACTGGAATTTTTAGGCAATTAAGGGATTTAGAGATTTGAATGATATGCAATAAATGGTAAGAAGTTTGAAACGAGTTAATAAGAAAAGCCGCGAAGCGATTCTGAAATCCATTCCATGTGAGCAGACTTCACTGTCTCTTGTTTTCTTAATCGACGCGAAGTTGACGCGAAATTTTTCAAATCAAAAATAATTTCAAAAGAAGCATTTTTTTTTCTTCAAGTAGCTCAACAAGCAGAATTATCAAGACTTTGAAAGTTCCATGATGGAATGATTGGCTCACAAAGAAAAAAAGTCTTTGACAAAATTACCGTACAGTACGGTAAAGATATTTATGATTGATGGTAAAATAGTTCGACGTGGTAGCCTTCTTATTGTTTTTATTATTTTAACTGATAAACTCTCAAAATCATGCAAATTATGATTCAAAATAGCGTAAAAGGATATAAATATTATTTATATTATGGCATTCACTTTTGTTTAGCTCTATTTCAGTTATTTTCCTCACAAAATGATGCATAAATCTTCACAAACATTGATTTTTTCAAAGCTATATCACCATGACAGTTTTACAAGTCCTACTGACCATTCGAAGTAGGAGGGAAGTTCAAAAGACTGTAATGTGCAAACTAATCTTAAAATGAGATCGATTGTTGTTCAACAGTGTGTGTCCACATATGTGTCTACTTGAGACACATATGTCCCATAAGATTCGAAAGGGTTAAAAAGCTTTGTTAATAATAAAAAGTGAAAGTATCAGGCTTAGAAGTAGAAGAACGTGCTAGTAAAAAACTATCAAATTATAAAATTTCATTTTAATCGAAATAATTATTCATTAATTATTAATATTTTAAACTTCCAGGAAAAAATTGTAAATTGCATGATGTTTGAAGACTACACTGCTTTTCATATGGTATTAATTAGGTACGGTATTAATTAGGATTGGTAAATGAATGTTTTTTAAAGAAAAATAAACTTTTCTGAAGATTTTAAATTTAAACTTTTTTTCCAATGTGTATTTTTTGAGAATTACTCTTGATTTATTTAATACTTTAATACATTTACAGTTTTGTTTACTGTCGAAAGTAAAAGAAGAATTCTAAATCAAAGCCAAAAGAGGCAGCGCAAAAACTAAAGTTAAAAAAAATGTAAATAAATGTAAAAACTATTTGATAATAAATTGAAAAATTTATGATTCCAAAATCTTTGGATCATCATTCTCTATTTGCAATAAAGAAAAAGAACTGGATTGAAGATCATAATTTTTTACATACGCATAAATAAGATATTTATTTACATTCTGTGACATAATTTGTAATAAACTTAAATAACCTTACGAAGGGTAAGATTATTTTCGATAACTGGGTAAATGTAAACATAGAAAGAAAAATAGTAAATTTACATTTTCATTTTCTGCAGCCATTATTGTCTAGATCATTTCATTTTTTGTCAACAAAAATAAATATCATTATAACTTATTTTATGTTTGATAACGACGCCATTAATTTAATGAACACTTATAGAAATGCTCCGGAAACGGATTTTCCAACCTCGTTATCGAACGTAATCTTAGCGTTTGACATCACCTGCAGATAATACTGTCTTCTACTGGAGTTATTCTCAGCTTTTGTATTCTAGAACATTAACTATCATGTTTAATGAACTGTCTAAAATTTCGTTCTAGACAAATGAAAAAATAATGATTCTTAAATTGATTTTTCGTTTATGTTCTGGCTCCATTCGTTGCTACGATTTAGTGTATAAAACCGGGACATCAACGAAAGTGAAGATAAGCAATACTTTAACGAGGAATGTAGTAGTCAAATTTAAAACTAGTTTATAGTTGAGTTGAGAAAAAAATAATTCAAAAGCATCTCAAAAGAAATAATTCAGTTATGCGATTTACTTATTGGAATGAGTGAATTAAAACAGTTCATTATTGTGAATCAACTGGGTAGATTCGAATCCGGTAATTCAAATCATTGAATAAATTAGGTTGTATACGTAGAATGTTTCAATTTTTTTTAAAAAAATTTTGTTGTTTCTAATTCATAATGATGCAAAAATATAATCAACACATTAAAAATGAAACGATAGTAATAATCGATTTAATATTTCTGTGTTACTTTCAAGTAATATTCAATTATTAACATAAATACATTATATTTGTAATTTAAAGTTTTCAAATCATAATTATGCGATGCCTTAGGTTATATTTAAGTTTAGCATTATAAAAGATCCATTCGCAAGTTTATAAATATAGCTGCTTTGATTTAATAATTTGAATTTTGAAAGTTTAACATGTTGAGTAACATTTTATAACACTCAAATTCACAGATCAATGGTACATGCTATTGGAATAAATTAATTTATTTGACCTAAGTATTGAAATACAAAGTGCGCTTTAAGTTTGTTTTGGTTGAACCCTTTTGTTGATGTGGTGGAGGAAGTTTAGAAAAAATATTGCAGATCAGGCACAAACCACGTCGTAGAACCCAAATGTTAATGTTTTTTTTTTTTTTTTTTTNTTTTTTTTTTTTTTTTTTTTTTTTTTTTTTTTTTTTAAATGATTGCTAATATTTAGAATCCTAAAAAACGAGTTTTACTATGGTTGTGTGGTGTGTATGTACTATTTTTCCATTTCCCTAAAGTAGTTAAAAAACATGTTCTTTTTTTCTCCCAGTTCCTCATTGATGACTATCAAATTCATCAAATTAAATGTCCCAGCGACTATTTTGATTAGGTTTTGTTATAGTTCCAAAAGAATTAAGAGCTAAAAATTTAGTCTTACATCAACTTTTACGATTATGTTTGTCTAATTTCCTTTCCCTGCTTTGAAGTAAACTTATGAATTTAATCACTTTATGTAAAGTTATAAAAGAATTTATTTTCAATTTCCAGAAAAAAGTAAAATCAGATTTTGGACAAGTTTATTTCAAAAGGCTAGCAGCAATTTTAATTTATTCTTGGTGATGATGGGTAATACTGAAAAAAAAACTTTTTTAGTATAGTGAATATTTTAACTCATCAATGACAATGTTGTAATTTTTTAATTATATTCTTTTATTAATAGTAAGAATTGTGAAACCAACTTGAAAACTATTTGTAATATTCGTCCCAAACACTTTTATTTCATTTGAATTTTTTTTAAAAAACTTAAAGATGTATTGCACACTGTAAGAAATATCTCGGAAAAAATGGTTAAATAACAATTTATTTAATTGTTATTTTACCATATGATTACAATATTAAAGCAAAACAGTCAAATAACCATAAAAAAGATATTAATCAAACTGCTTACCTTGAGAAAAATCTTTTATTACCTGCTTTCGTCTTATACGGTTAAACAAATAGAATTTTATCACACCTACTAAGCCCACCTAATGAAAAAGTCACTTACTTCCCTGCAACTGCGGGCATATTATAGATGAGAGAGCTAGTCTGTCAGTCTTATTACAGAACTGGGATTCGAGTCCCAGCGCTGACACCACAATATTTTCTCTATTCCCTTCAACACATGACGAATTTCCAGAGTCCTGCATTCTCCAATTTTCAGAACCTAACGAAAAGCCTAGCTCCTATGTCCAGTTACAATTCTTTTTTATGGTTTTGAAACCATGCTGGTTGTAAATGGTTAAAAACGGCACAGTTTTGTATTCATGGTTTTATAACCATACTAGTTGTAAAAAGTTTCAAAACTGTAAAGGTAAAAAATGTTCTTTACTGTAAACTTTCGGCCGGACAGACTGCTGCCGATTATTTTACCATAATTTTAGAACGAAATTTATAACTGCGAAATACTAAAAATGAGCAAAATCTAAAATTAAATCAGATCAAACAAAGCATTCGTACAATTTATTCACTAAAATATTTTTTGGAAAAAAATAAATTATTTAATAAGTAATAAGCAACTTTTTTCGTTTGATACGAAAAAACTACTTGGGTGTCGGATTTAAAAAAAAAAAAACAATCAAACTTTTTGATGCTTTCTGCTATTGATAAAATTAATAAGAAATTAGTATTTGAAAATTTCATTCGAAAAATAAATAGTGCTAGTTAGGATTAATTGTAAGAATCGTCCCTAACAAGGGATGCTAGGCATTAATGGGTTAAGTCAACTTCAAATTCATTTGAACAAGAATAACAATAAACACTTTCAATGAAAAGGATACGATCTGTACCAGGGAACAAAACACCTCCACGAATCATTTCCCCCATAATGCATCCGACGGACCATATATCCACTGTAAAAAGTTATAAACACGTCAAAATTTTTCATACCTGTCATTGTTAAAATTTTTTACTCTTTCTTTTTAAAAACACAAAAAGAACAAAGGTAAATTAAACTCCTGATTAAATAAATAATTCCAAGAAACTGAAACGAAAAGATAAAACTTTATTTGAAACTTATTGGCTTTAAAAATATAAAAACGGTAATAAAAGTCGGCACTCTGTAAAAAAGTATTTCTCAAAATTGAGCAAAAATGAGTCAAAATAGCTCCGAGTCGAATTTGAAAACCCTATGTATTCAAAATTGAAACAGCATATACTAATTTTTGAGCAAAATGCATAGATCACAAGCGACATGGAGATAGAATTGTTTTTGGCTGTGAGCAGGATTCGAACCTAGAACCTCTGGGTTCGTAGTAGAAAGCTCTAAATATTATAGTTGTATACCTCTGTCCTGGGAGAGCTAGAAAGCTTTATATAGTGGCTGCCGCAATGACACATCACGACATACTAATTTCCAGTTTCAACGGTACAAAGGGTGGCAATTGGCAAAATATGATTCCTATAGATTAGTCAGATATAGATAGTCCTATAGATCGGTTGCTTTAATTTCACTTTTTGCTTATTTTGCTATATTTCAAAAACTTTTAAGAGAATGGAATGTAAGTTCTGATGTGTTATTGCATTGACCAACATATAAAGCTTTCTAAATCTAGGTAGGTAGGTACTTTATTTACGTCGCGCTAGAGCTGCACACTGGGCTATTGGCGACGGTTTGGGAAACATCCCTGGGGATGATCTGAAGATATACCATCGCAATTTTGATCCTCTGCAGAGGGGATGGCTTCCTTCCTTTGGTACCCCGACGACCTGCACGCGAAGTACAGCACTTTACGGTAGAACAGTTTAGCGAGGACCGATATAGTGCACCCTCGGTCCCTGAGCAGGCTGATCAAAGTGGTTACGTACCCGTTTACTGACCGCGCAGCCAGTGATGTTTGACTTCGGTGTTCTACTGGAAACCGTGTCTTTACGATCAGTCCACTGCGGAACTTTCTAAATCTGCCTGTACTGGCCTGTACAACTGTGATGGTTAGAGCATCATACAACGATCCCGCAGGTCCTTAGTTCAAATCTGGCTTATGGCTTTACGACCATCTCTAGCACACAATTCTCCCTCCACATTGTTTTAGAGACTATGCATTTTGCTCAAAAGTAAGTATAGGCTGTTTCAATTTAGAACACATAGGTTTTTCAAATTCAACTATCTTTGTTTCGGAGCTATTTTGATACATCTATGCTCGAATTGATACATCTATGCTCGAATTCTCCTTTTCTACAGCGAATTTCTCAAGCGTTCAAAAATAGGCTCCCATTTTCAAGATTTGTCGGACGTGAATTCAGAAAATAAATGTGATTTGAAAAATTTAAATGTAAAGTTGCCAACGAAAAAAGGAAAAATTAGGGTAAAAAAAAAACTAGAAAAACCACAATAGCCGAGTGTGAAACTGAAAAATAAATAACAAAAATAATAACACGTTTTATTTGCAGAACTTAATGCTTTCCTTATAAATATTTATCGAATTTTTGTTTAAAAGCACATCAATGCCATGAGAATAATAATTAGAAAGAAAAAATAATTGTTAAATTTTAGTTATACTAAGATTTGACAGAACACAAAAGTTTTTGAATGAATAAATAATATTATCTAACAGAACAATGATTTTCTTAAAAATTTAATTTGTTAACAAATATTGAGCTCAGAGGGAAAGAATTAGAAAAATATAATAGCTTTGAAGGCAAAAGGGCATTTAATATCAATAAAATGCTTAAAAAACGTTTATTAACAATATCCAGAAATCTTTAAATGCAATTTAATTTAATGAAGTTTAAATTTTCTGAATTTGACGGTGATGCGCTTTTTTATTATAATTTTTTTTAAATCTTTGATTAGAATTCTTGATTTCGAATAAATGGTGACTAAATAATTTTTGTAAAAAATACCACTCAGAAGCAATTAGGGAAATTACTTTACATGTAAATATTGCTCAAAGCATTTTAAACCTGATGCTAAAAGAATTTTTTTGTTTTTTATTTATTTGTTAAAATTTTCTTTTCATAAAGAGTCATTTAATATTGAGGAAACAATTAGATTATTTCCATTAGCAATTAAACTTATTTTGCTTAAATGGCATATGCAAATAATACATAACATAAATACTTCAGAGATTTCATTAATTTAAAACAATTTAAAGTTATTCATATCAATAATTTATGAAAATGACAAACAAATATATCTTTTATAATAAAAATTATTTAGCGTTTATTGTTTCAAATAAAGGAGGGAATTAGAAAGATCGCTTTTTTAAAATTCTTTTTTAGTTTCATAATTATTAAAAAAATAATACTTGTTTAAAAATGAGCAAAAATGGTTTTAAAAATGTAAATACTATTGATGCAGATCTATAAAGTATTTTTTATTGATGAAGTAGATCAAATATTTCTTTTATGTATTTGAATAATTATTTTTTTAATTGTATCATTCTTGTTATACAATTTAATTTAAAATAAACTTCAAAAAATGCTCATATTTGTTGCCTTTAAAATTAAACTAGATTTGAATAATCATTAATGTATAATTTGATGTTTTAAAAATTATGCTGTTAAATATTTGTTTAAAATTTTTTAATATCATAAAAATTTTAAAACAGTTTATTTTATATTTTTTCTCCAACAGTGTTGATTACATTTTATTATTAACAAAAATTCAAATTTAAATTATGATTGATTATTATTTTTTATTAGTACCGAACTAATTAGATTTATTAATTTAAAATCTGTAAATGAAGAATGTGTTAATAAGTAAATAAAACAAGTAAATAAAAAAATTAGTAAAATAAAATTTATAAAATAATTAATAAACTAAACACATGGTTGTTATTTTAATTTTTAAATGTTTTGACAAATAAGAAAATGTTATGTGTTTATGTGTAATGTTGCTATATGTAAAACGACCATTTTTGATTAAATTTGAGGCCTAATGCTGTTTAATAATAGCTTTTCTACTTATTTACTAATGTTACTTTACTGATAAAAAATACTGATAAATTTTTTTTAAATATTTGTAGCCAATATTTCCCCCTCCCCGGAAATAATAAGAATAATCAATCATTTTAAATCTATCTGAGGCCATCGACATAGCTCTTTGTTGAAATAGTCAAATTTGAGATCATTTTTCTGAGAAACTAAAGGGCCATTCAAATATTGCGTACACCCGTTTCGGGAATCAAACCTTCCCGATAACGACTAAAAATAGCAAATAAACGATTAAAATATCGAATAAAATATAAACGACTATGCACCAAAAAATGTGCTAAAATGTGTACCATAGTAAAAAGAACAAAACAAGAGGGCATTTATGCACACAAAAAAGGCAATTAAAAAAAATACTAAGTTTTACCAAGAAGTGCAAAGAGTGCGACTGTCACAAATGACAAAAAAACCAATCAGATTTCATTAAGTAAACTGCATGATAATTTTAATTACTCGTATAATATGTAAAGTTAAAGAAAAAAAAAACAGATACGTAAGTTTTGTCCTAAAATTATAATTGAATCCTCTTACGCAATCCATTAACTTACCGTTATCTTTGTACCCCATTCCTAGTATAACTTCTGGAGCTCTGTAGTACCGTGTCACGACGTATGGTGTCATCATGAAGGTAGTACCGGCAGTTCTTGCCAGACCAAAGTCCAAAATTTTCAGAGTACAATCGGATTTAACTACAATATTGCTTGGCTTTAGATCCTAGAACAAAAAATGTATAAATCTTTTAAATAAATACGATTTAATGTGTTTTGAAACATTATTTACCACCTTTAAAACAAAACTTATATCAGTCATTCTTCAAGCTCTATTTAAAGGTTGTCTGAAACTTTTAGTTTAATTTTATATGATTCGTTTCATTTTAATATCGTAATATTTCGAATTCATTTGTAAGCACATGCTGGAGGTGAGACAAAACATCTGACAAATTACTTTAATTCACTACAAAAAATTCGGATCAAATTGCGGTAAAAAGTACGGGCACTCAAGGTGCCCGTACTTTTTACTGTAAAATTTTACCGAACAAAAAATTCTGATACACCATACTTAAATACTTACTGTAAAATCACTAAATCTCTGTAATTAAATTAATATTACTGTAAAAAGAAGGGTAAAAATGGATTTCAAGGTAAAATGGATTTTATGGATGGTGCATTTAGGGTGCCAGTTTTTTGTTTCTGTGATTTGACCCGGAATTTTTGCAGTGTGGTCGTATGAATTTTTAATCTATTTTTCATGGTAAGAGGCATAATAATATCTACGTTGCCTTAAATATCTCTTATGACATTTTCAATTATTATTAAGTATTATTATTGTTGTTAAGTATTATTATTGTTTTTGAAATGCTGAATAAACCTAACTGGTGTTAAATCTCATGATCTTATCAAAGGGCGATAATCTCAATGCAGTGTTTTTCTTTTTACAATGAATTTTGAAAGCAACACTTATGTAACTTGTGTACTTTTTACTGTTAACAATTAATAATGTATGTTATGGTTTTTCATTAAATTATGTAGCATTATTAAAATATTAGTTCATTCACGGATATCCTTTATATCCGTTAAACAATGAAAGCAATTACAATAAGTGCAATTAAATTAAGCAAGATAACAATAAATCAAAATGTGTAGAAACACGTTTTATAATATATTATCCAATATAAAACATTGAAACACACGCACAACAGACAAAAAAAGAGCACTTTTGAATAACCTTTGATCTAATGATCGGAATTCATGTTCAAAGACTCAACATTAATGGTCCGAGGATCTAACCTTAAATATGATAATTAAGTTGTACAGACGGTACTTTTAGTTAAAAATCGAATACAAAATCGTTCTGAATAATATGTCTTTTTTACTGTCAGATTCGGATTTTTGATCCGCACAATATTGGATTAGTTAATTTTTAATTCCGAAGCTGGATATTTCATTTTCAGAAACAAGAAAAGTATGTGGGGCTAAATCCGGAGAGTATGGTAGATGATTCAGCACAGCAACATCGGAAACTGAAAAAATTACTGAAGGAACCAAGTATAAAGAGTTTAAAGGCACTGACGTTAGAATTGAAGAGCATTTTGAAAAAAGACTTTAAAAGTTGTTTCTGAGTACAGCCGAGTAATGAAGTACATTATGGCATGTAGTGGGTGTTCCGAAACATAATTAATGAGTATTTTCCGGAATTTTTTGGATCAGTACAAAAACAGATAGTTTATAAATTTTATCGTTCTGTTTTAAGTAATTAGTTTGTGTATCACCTAGCTTTACGTATTTATACGTCATTATATTGCTACAACATCACCATGATTAATGTTAAATTTTTCAATACAGTTAATTTGGTTTAGCTTTGAACTTGCATAGTGACAATCTCTTTTGAATACAGTTCAGTTTTAGTCATAATTGCTTAAAAAATAACTATCAGCAATAAAATATATTAAGTATAAAAATGGTATTAAGTATAAAAATATATTAAGTACATAAATATATTATGTATAAAATATATTAAGTATTGTTAAAACAATTCTTCCAACGTAATTATGCTCTTGTAAATCAAAACACCGTTTTTGAGTTACAAGAGCTACTAATTAATTAAAAGACATGTCTAAGTTGTCTCCACTTTACATATCTCTCCACTGGAAATTCATCAATGATCAATTAGTTACAGATAGCAACTAATAGGATTGCGTTTCTATTGGGGTATGAATATGAATCGTCCAATAGGAATGGTGCAAACAACAATTGATTGCTTTATTCCACTCAAGGACATAGTTCGGCCTCTAGCTTGGATATCTCTATTCTACTATTATAAATCTTTGTTCTTAGCATTTCTTTTAGCTTATAAGTTATAAGTAAACATGGTTGCTAGTCATTTTTTAATTATTAGGCATTTGTATTCTGACTTACGCTAACCGTATCAAACAAAATTCAACTTCCTTGAAAGGACTAATAGACGCTCTTAAACAAGTTGCTATTTTAACTCACTTTGATTATCTTCGTCTTTAATTTTATTGTTAAAAATATTGTTTTAATTCTATTAAAAAAGAAAAGAAAAGACGTGAGTTCAATCATTAGACGAATGCACTTTTTTATGTGAAAAATCTTCTAAAATGAGAGTGTTCCTCTTACCCTGTGAATGATGCCTGCCGAATGCAAATGCTTTATGCCACAGAGCATCTGGTAAAGAAGATAAGACATTCTTTCATGATCCAGGTCCATCTGTATCACTTGGCAGAGATTGGCATCCATCAGTTCCATCACCAGATACCTGCAGGAAGGGATCAATTCCGTCACGAAACAATAATATTTAGTCTCTTAGCGGTTTTTCTAAAGTGCATAAGATTTCTCACTATGCTCTTATTCTCTGAGAATTAAATTATAACTAACTGTAAGAAATCTATTAATGATAGCAAACTTGATTCCGATCTCTACTCTTTGATCACTAGGTAAACTCTCATGGGTTGAGATTGGTGTCACTAGGTAGTTTTTTCTTAATACCAAAAAATTCTATTTTTTTAAAATCTAACTTTCATTCTATTTTTTCGATTTTGAAATAACAAGTTTTCCGCCATCCTTATCCAATCCGTCTCCTTGGAATCAAAATTCAACAATTTATGCCGAATTAGGATTATAGTCAAATCTGCCATAAAAAACAGGTATTAATTTTAAGCTGCTGGTTATTATACCGTAATTTCAGAATTAAAAATCTAACAGTGAAGCAACGTGCCCAGCATTACGCGCATGCCACCTCTACCTCCCAATAAAAGTGGATGGGCTTCAGCCCATAAATAAGATTTGAATCTCCGTCTTTCACAATGAAAGCTCAATACCTTGAAGTTTTAAATGATAATGCCAGAAATGTTAGAATTAAAAAAAGGCATTTTCACGTGACAATTGCCTCGATCTGTACTTTAGAGATACTATGCGTATGAATGATTTCGGTAAACTTATTGAATGCTTGGGATTCCACTTGAATAAAACTGTAATATGCAATTAAGAAAGATATAATGCAATCAGCCTAAAAAATCAACTATTCCTTGTAACAAACCAAGAATTTAAGTATTTGTCGCATTAAGTTGAAAATATTAAATATTCTCAGTTAAAATATATATTTCAGATATGAATCTGACATTTAACTGAATTTCGAAACTTTTTGAATACAACTGAAGAAATATTCTTTAGCTGGGTTTTCAGGTTTAACAAAGTTAAGCTTCTGATGTACTTCATGGTTTAATTTATGGTACTTTCATAGTTAATCTCTTTAACAATCCCATTTTGAATCATCAACTCTTATGGTTCTTGCAATAAAACCTTTAACAATATTTAATTATACGATTTTTGAAAATTTTATTGTAAAAGAAGAATTAAATTATTTATTCTTACACATCTTGAAAGTCTTCTAATGTTTTCTGTGGGGTGAATGCATTTAAAAGACCAATGATCTGAAAAACACAATCAAATTCAAAATTAGTAAATAAATGCATTTATCACTATCTACATACATTTATATACAATTACTATTTAAGCTTAACGTAAACTTAACTAATAAATTGAACTATATTATCGATTTCACATTTTTTTCTATGTAATATTGATTGGAAAGTAAATATTCGTTAATATGACATTAACATATACCAGGCACCCTATTAAGTTTGCTGCAAATTTGGACGAGATAGCTGTTAACGTGAACGCATTTCGGATAGTATTAAATATTCAGTAGAAATCCATTCTTCAATCCATCCAAATCCATCCTTCAAAATCCATTTATGGAAACTATTAACAGTATCTCCTTTGATGGTGCTTGTTTATGCAGCAATATCGTATTGAGCATCAAGAGTATCATATCAAGTATCACACTAATATCAAATATCATATTAAGAGAATCATATAAATGTCATGTGTCAGATTAAGAGCATCATTTGTATCGAGTATAAGAGTATATGCCGTATGCAGTGTTAAGAGTATCATACCAATAACGGTATCACTAATCGTATCATGCTGACTGCATAGTGAATATATGTGCAATTGTGAATGCAATATTCAGAGGATTCACGTTACAAAAACTTTGCCATTTAGTATTTTGTGCTTGTTAGAAAATAAAAAGAAAACTTATTTTCATCATTGTAGTGGAAGAAAAGTCAGCATGTTTTGAGCGTCTAAAACAGAACGCTCTTTGTTAGGACAATAATACGATAATTTGAAAATAGAGAAGAGTCAGAATATTTTGAGCATCAAAAACAGGACGCTCTTCGTCGGGATTATACGTTGATTGAAAACTTAGATAAACTGGTTAAAAAAAGACACAGTTGCTAATGAAAAAGAATAGACTTTTTTTGGCAACTGCCACCTTTCTTGTTTCATGTTTTGTGGTCTTGACAAGGAGTGTCGCGTTCTGTGTGCCCAAAACATGTCAACTTGTCTTCCATTTATTTCTTTATTTTTAGTTTTCTAAAGATTATTCGTGTCATATTTTGCACAAATTTGTTTCCCTGATCCCCCATTTGTTTATTTAAAATATAAAAGTTTTAAGATTCATTATCAACCTATAATTTAAAATGTTAAGGAAATTTTGTACATTAAGTTTAGGGGTCTAAATCTGCCAAACCAAGATCTTTAAAATATTAATTTTAAGCATTTTTATGCGTTTGTAATTTTATAAGAAAAAATTAAGTTTTACTGGCAGTCATAACTTTCGTAAAAGTAAAAACTTAGCAATTAGATTTTGTATTATTTAATTAAATTTTATTGTCCTGTGAAAAACTTATATTTTTTGAAGAAGCACCTACATTATTGTAACTGGTTGCTATGAACAATAATTTGTCATGATATTATAGACATTTCATGCTTCCCACTTTCTTTAATTTCTTTTAATTTTTAATTTTATATTTAATAATTTGATCCTTCTCACAATAAAAATGAACTTCAGTTTTTTTAATAAGGTGCAACTGACTGAAATAAAATTCTAAAAAATAGTCTTGCTTCATTTAATTATTTATTAACATAAAAATTCTAAAAGTTCTACGGCTAAAGGTCAAAGTGTTTGCCATCAGTATGTATTTTTAAGTCTTATGTAGCCAAATAATTTAAAATCCCTTAAAACGTCAATAGAGTGGCTCAACTTTTTAATAAATAGCCAAATAATTGATATTTTCCTATGAAGAGTGGTGACTTTTTATTCATTTATGTTTCGAAGCTGGAGCTAAGAAATAGAGGCAAATGTATATTACCCTCCCTACCGGCCCTCTGTTGAAAATTAAAATTTTGGAAATTTAAAATATAATTGAATATTTTCATCTCATTAGTATATCCTGGCAACTGTAAAGACTTCCTTCTAAAGACCTTATGAACGTCATAATCAAGATATAATTAAATCCTATGAGAATTTCTCTTTTAAAATATACATTTTAAGAAATCAGAAACTCTTTAAAAATAAATTCCATCTAAAGAACAGCACTAAAATAGTTTTTATCCTACATTTTATAAAATTACAAACATTTTACCTTATTAAATTGCACCAGAAATATGTGTAATTGCATATGATTAATACATAATTTATTAATTATAATGTATCATCTATACATGATGTGTAACCAGCAACTGTAGATAATATCAGATTTATTAATTTATCTGGCAGGTGAAGTAGGGCAAAAGTGGACTTCTTGAAATTTATTCTTGGAATTAATAAAATTTTTTGAATATATAAAGGAACACCCTTATAAAAAAAACCGCTTTCGATTTTGTTTTGAGGCTGACAGGTGTAAGAAAAGAGGAAGAACCTGAGGTAGAAAATGAGGCTATGTTTTGCACCAAAAATAACCTTATTCATAAATCTCAATTTCAACCTCGTTTGCACCGAATAAAATCAACCTCATATATAGCTCAACAATACTGCTAGTTGAAATCGGGTAGAATTATTCACACCTCTAATAGACTTGTAGTGTATAAAAATGATTTGTACATCTCAAAAAACAAACTTTCTATGCTGGTTGCTCTGAGGTAGATTAATATGAACCTCAAAACAACCTCAAGTGCGAATAAAACAACTTGAAACATCTTGATTATAAGCCTGGAGAGGTTGATTTTTAGGGTTATTTTTGAAGTCATCCTCAAATCAAACTTAGCACCTGGAAACAACCTCCAATAAACCTTAAAAAACAACTTAAAGTTTTGTAAGGGCACATAATTGTTCATCCACAACAAGTTAAATCGAATTCGATCATTTTCTTGAATGCTGCAAACTAAGATAGGTAAGCATTGTTAAGTAAGAAAGGTAGGCATTCATAGGAAAATGTTCGCTTTAACTTTATGTATTAAGGAAATGCATGAGTATTATCAATAGATAATTTGCACTTTATAAATTTTAAGTATGAAAACTATGGATTTTCTTAAAAATTGCTCTCAAGTTCCCCTTTCTATCCCATATGAAATCAAAGTACAAGGCATTTGATATTTTTTACACATTATTTAAACAGTATTTTCTCTCTCAATGGTAAAAAAATATATTATTGAAAGTAAAAATATCCATTAACGTTCTACAAAAAATAAATCATTTGTCAAGCGAATAAAAATAAGCCAGCCACCGCCGTTTATAGCCTTAGAGAATCTTTCCTTAAAGCACTCAGACTTTTATAAATCTTCCCGTAAAAGCGAAGATGCTTCTAAACCCTCCTCCTCGCTATTAAAATAAAAAGAAATCCCTTTTAAAATGGATCCTTCTTTTGCATACTCGTTTTATTCTTGAAGAGTAGAATAAATTTAGCCTAATAAAATGGACTCTTGTTACTTTAAAAATCCATTTAGGGAAAAGGTTTTTAAATCATTATGAGCCTTTCTTGGCATGTAATAGACAAGTAGATATTTTATCAAGAGTCACGATGACACAGAAAATAGTAAGTGAAAATGTTTTATGCCCTTAGCTATTTGTTACAAATTAATTTGCATCTATTAATTAAGTATGAGGCTTAATATAGTCTCATTATGAGTTGGCTTCGAGCTTATTAAAATTTATAAGCTCACCTTATGAAGTGTCGAGAGATTAAGAGAAAAAGCTAACTGTTTACAAGTAATAAATTAAAAGTAAAAAAGAAGACTTTTAAAACTATTTTTTTATTCAAGGATTTTATAGCGAAAGAAAAATATTTTGTGAGCACACTGATTCATCTGTGATGATTTTTATTTATGGTTTAGATATAAAAAAGAAACGTAAATGTTAAAATAGAGAAAAAAATTTTTAGGGGGGCCGTCAAGAATATTTAACTAGTGTAATTTTGTGTTCTTAATATTATAGGTTTATTTTTTATTTGATTTTAAAGTAATTAATTTAAGAAATTAGCATTCTATATATTTTAATATTTTTATTTTAGAAATGCATACTCTTTTTCAAATTTTTATTCAACTTTAAAACTAAGAAAATACCATGTAATGCAAGATCGTCGAAAAGAATATATTTTTAATATCAGTTAATTAAAAGAAATATTATTTTTATTTTTAAAAGTTAAGAAATTTAGTGTGACGATAATTCAAGACCATCATTTTAGTAAGATATAAACATATTTTTGTACGCATGTTCTCATGTTGCACATGAACTCAAGATCATCGTTTTATTAACATATAAACATATTTTTGTATGCATGTTCTCATGACATGTAGCACATGAACTTAAGTCCATAATTTTAGTAACATAAAAACATACTTTTGTAAGTATTTTCTTATGACATGTTGCGCATTAACTCAAGATCATCGTTTTAGTAACACATAAACGTATTTTTGTACGCGTGTTCTTATGACATGTGGCACATCAATTCAAGACTATCTTGCTTAAATGGAGTCCATTTTTAAATAACAGTATTTTTCTGTGAAATAAACGGTTTTATACTGGTACACCAGTTAACAATTTTTTCTGTACATTTAACAATTTTAAAGTGTAGTTACAGTGTAGCTGCTATTTAGTTCAGCCATTTCGATATGGATTTAAATTTCAGCCCAGAAATTAATAGATTTATGACTGTGGAAACAATTTTGCAGATGAAAGTTCTTTTATTTTACCTCTGATATTCTAAACACCTTAATAAATGAGTTAGAAGGTAGTTGCAGTTATTTTTCCCTTTTGTTAGTTATTGTGATTTCAACAGTCTTGAATCTTGGAGAAGAAATAAAATTATTTAAAACTAATGAAACTGTACAACAATTAGATTGCTGAAATCATTATCTTTTATCAATGCTATATCATTATCTTTTAAGTTTTACTTCATTGATCAATAGAAATTGTTCACCTCATATCTTTTTTTTTAAATAGTTTTACGACTGACATAAATGTTTTTGCAATCATTGGTATTTTTTGTGCCAATTTTCAAGAAAAATAAATATGTTATATTAGTGACACTTTGCGAACTCTGTGAGGTACCTGGTTTCAATAATTTCCGATCTCCAAACAGAGTCGGAGTAGAAAGAACTGAAACCGTTGAAACAATATATCAATTAAAATAACGGCATCTGAAATGGAAATTCTTAGAACCTTTTTATATTTTTTAGTTTACTTTTAAAATCAATATAGTAGCAATAGTATCTATCAAGTAGTAAGTTCAATCAATAGTAGTTTGGCGAGAAATCGGTTACGTTTATTATGAGTCTGCGTGTTCAGTTGAGACTGTCGCCAAAGATAAATAAAAAGGAGAAATGCTAAATTTAAACATAACTTTAATGAAAACTTAACAACAAAATTAAAAACGAACAAGAATAATCGAGCAAGTAATAACTGAAGAAAAACATTAAACAGATTGTGAAAAGAGAAAAACGTAAAGTAAAGAAACGAACAAAGTATCACGATGGTTTCGATGGTAACGAAGTTTTATGATGATCAAATTTTATTTCTTGAACTTCAGTTCAAAATAGATGACAAAAAATACTTTGAGCGTATGTTGAAATTTTTAGGTTCGCCAGAGCATGAACTTCTCGAATCAAGTACGATGATTTCGCCACAGAAACTCCCCCTCCAAATACCGGAGGTATGGAGCTAGGGAATTCTAAATTTCACCCGTCTACCACTCCTGGTAAACACTTGAGGTTGAGATTCGAATTTTGATGAATTTAAAGGAATGGAAGGTTCCAAAAAGGCAGGCTTCAGACGATCTATACTTATTGTAGTTGTGCGGGATCCAATTTTCAGAGTGAAATGTTTACTTTGTCGAGATAGTACCTGGAAAGGTCCGTCGTATGGAGGGGTCAACGGAGGTTTGACCCAATCTTTTCGAATGAAAACGTGAGTAGAATCTTTTAAGGCGGGATGTACGAAACAGGTTTGACGAGAATGATCAGAAGCAGAAACGGGTGTAAGCTTTTCCATTGTCTCCCTCAAGTGTTCAATGAAAGTAGACTCTTCAATGGGTTTTGTGGAAGGGTTAAAAAATTGGCCAGGTAGGCGTAAACCTGTGCCATAAACCATTTCAGAACAGGAACCTTTCAAGTCATCTTTGAATGCTGATCTGATTCCTAGTAAAACGATAGGAAGAGTCTCGGTCCATCGAAGTTTGCTGTGGCACATAATACCTTGCTTTAAGGTTCTATGCAGGCGTTCGATCATACTATTCGCCATAGCATGATACGGCGTGGTACGTATTCTCTTTATTCCCAGCATGGACGATAGATTGGCAAACGATTTTGACATGAATTGTCGGCCTTGATCGCTTGTTATTATAGCTGGTACTCCAAACCGGGAAATCCAATTAGTAACGAAACATTTTGCAATTGTTTCAGCAGATATGTCAGAGATGGGTATGACTTCAGTCCATCGAGTATAGCGATCAATGCAGGTTAGTAAGTAACGATAGCCTTGTGAAGGTGGGAGAGGTCCAACCAAATCAATATGGATGGGTTCGAACCTGTGATCAGGCAACTTGAAACTCTGCAAAGAACTGTTGGTATGTCTTTGAACCTTCGATTTTTGACAGTTTATGCAAGAACGTGTCCAGTGTGCAATATCTCGGCTTATTGACGGCCAGATAAATCTCTGCTAGATCAGTACACTTTAGTGCTATTGATACCTGGGTGTGAAAGACCGTGCAAACTGTCAAAAACAATCTTTCGATGATTGACAGGCACGTACGGTCGCACAAGGTCGTTGGACACGTCACAGTAGAGGAAAACGTTTGGCTGAACTTCCATTTTCTGTAACTGAAGTGATGACGAGGAATGTGCTAATAGGTTCTGTAGTTCCTGGTCATCCTGTGGAGCTTTAGCAATATCTTCCAGATTTGTATTAGCCAGGCAAATGTTGTTTATCCTAGACAGGGTATCAGTTCCAGACGCATGCTTATTGTCTGTGGTGTATTGGGAAATGTAGTCGAGTTGTCGTGACTGTCTTGGCGAACAAGTATCATGCTTTTTCCTAAAAGCGTATACCAGTGGACGGTGATCTGTGAAGATAGGAAAAGATTTTCCTTCGACTGAATCTCTGAAGTGTCGTATGGCAGAGTAGATGGCTAATAATTCCCTTTCGTAGGTACTATACTTCTTTTCAGCTGGAGTTAATTTCCGTGAAAAGAAAGCAATAGGTCGTGAACCATCTGGTGTGTGCACTTGTAAGACTGCGGCTAAGGAAACTTCTGAAGCATCGACTGTAATGGAGATTGGATGAGCTGAAGGAAAATATGCCAATATGGCTGAATTGGCGAGGTCATGCTTACACTTTTCGTACGCAGATATAGCTTCATCAGTCCAATTTACCAACCTATTATCATTTTTCTTAGCATTTTTAAGATAATCATGAAGTACAGCTTGGGTTTGTGCAGCGTTAGGAATGAAACGGCGATAAAAATTAAGCATTGCCAAGAATCTTAACTCGGATATTGTTTTAGGTTTTGGCAAGTTTAAAATAGTCTCAACTTTGGCCGGGAGTGCTTTAACCCCTTCAGGTGTGATTAAGCATCCCAGAAAAGAAGCAGAGTCTTGGCCTAAGATACATTTAGAAGCGTTTAAAGTTAAACCGTGTTCGGCCAATCTTTGAAATACGAGTTTAAGGTGTACTTTGTGCTCTTGTTCATCTGTGGAGGCAATTAGAATGTCATCAAAATAGGGTATACAGAAATTTAAACCTGATAGTACTTGATTTATAAAGAGCTGGAAAGTTTGGCCGGCATTTCGTAATCCAAATGGCATAAATACATATTCGAATAAACCAAATGGAGTTGTTATTGCTGTCTTTGGTATATCCTCAGGGTTAACTGGAATTTGATGATACGCTCTACATAAATCTAAACTTGAAAATATCTTCTTACCTTCCAGCATTTGAGTACAATCCTGAATGTAGGGTACGGGATATCTGTCGGGAACAGTAACTGCATTCAATCGGCGATAGTCGCCACATGGTCGCCAGTCACCATTCGCTTTTCGGACCATATGTAAAGGACTAGACCAAGGACTTTTAGACGGGCGTATAATTCCCAATGACATTAGATAAGAACAGTAGTAATTTCAATCTATAGTAGTTATTTTTATCAATGGTATAGTAGCAGTTATATCACTTCAACGCTTTTGAATATTCCCCTCTATAATCCTCCTGGACAACTTTCAAGATCAAGAACGACTTGACGTCTGAAATGTTGTAATCATTTCTCTTAGCCAACTTTCAAACACAAGATTAGATCAGGCATTTTAAACATTTTAATCAATTAGTTACAGCAGTTTATCACCCTAGCTTACACTTCAGAACCAAACAGGCTCATCATCTGCAACAATGTAATCCATTAGTCCTCCTAGGCTATTTTTATGAACAAGATTAGGCCCCGAGTCTGGAACATTGAAATCAGTTAATTACACCAGTAAGCCTTACAAGCCTGCTTTCAGAAACAGCTTATAGCCTCAGTTAGTTTCATTAGACTATTTTCAAGAACAAGATTAGGCCTCTTCTCTTGAACATTGCAATTAGTCTGATCTCTTAGACTATTTTCAGGAACTAAATTGACATGGAATCTAGATTGATGTCAGTTGGACTTTCAAGTCAAATTTACAGAGAGGATTAGGCCTAGATTTAAAAAGAAAGCATAATAATCAGTTTAACCTCAACCTAAATTAAAGAACAGGATCATGGTGTCAGAAACCATATAATTAAGATAACCACATCATTTAGTTCTCCTAGTTTACTTTCTGTAAAAAAGTCTTTGCAACTGTAGTATTGTAATCAGTCACTATAACTCTTTTTCATATTAGAAAATGGGGAAACCCTTAAAACAACTTTGCAGTCTTGGAGCTATTGTTCCGAACATGCTTGAAGCCTAATCTGTTTTGATCAGTTTTAGAGAGACAAAAGACATTCATTTGAAAGAGTTTTGCAATACTTACATTTTTGTGGTTGACGAGCTTCATGAGCTTGAATTCCCTGTAGGCCCTTTTCGCGTGAGTCACATTTTGGAAGGGTCGGCTTAGTTTCTTTATAGCCACATTTTGCCGGCTCACAGTGTCGTATGCAGCACTAAAAATAGAAAGAAAAAAGTCATTAATTAGCAGTCATCATGATCATTTACGCAATTATAAATATATTCAATGATAGGATACAATCGGTACGAGCATACTGGTTTCTGAAATTCCCGGTGCATGCTGGTTTTCCTTCATGCATGCAGTTCAACTCTCATGCTGGCTTTTAAAATTCCATAATTTAGCTAAGTGAATCGGTACACTGAGCTATCCAAAATTCACGCTCACCAGTCATTTCACCAGTTTCAAGCATTTCGAATATCAGTTCTTCAATGAATTTAATATTATTACTTCACATATTATGAACCATGCAACGCATAATGAGTTTTATTATCGGCTTCAGAAATTAGGTTCTTAAGCTTGCATGAGTATTTTTCGGTGTCTTTCTTTTAGTGTCTTTCATTTGTATTCCTTTTAATGCCTTCATGCCTTCGTCATCGCAATATGTTTTAAACATTGCCTATATTTTAAGACAGTTTATTTATAATTTATTAAAGTATACTTGCGAGGGTGCAACACAGCTGGGTTTAAGGATCATACTGATTTTAAGGTCAAATATCTAACCAACAAAGTTGTTATTTAAGAAGTAAGGAATGATAGAAAATTAAGAAAAAATTGCATATTTCTCACAGTTTTGGAGCTAAGTATTTCGCAAAGTATTCTCATCCTCTTCTATTTTTTAGTATTTCGACTCATTTTTTTGTAGCTTAGCTTGCTCATCATACTAATATACTGTAATTTGAAAATTCATTTGAATTTTTGCTTCGGACCAAGCTAATGAGAGAGATATCTACGGCTCGAGAGTACTTCTCTCATTTTTCGTTTTAAAAACAATTCACAACAATAAATGCATTAATTTTTCAGTTTCATTGTATACCTCAGTTGCTCTGTCACCATACGTATAATATATGCTTGATTATCATATGTAAAACTTGCTCATGTTGTAAATTTTAAAATACAGCAAAAAATAAACTGTGGAGGTTGAGGTGGTCTTTTAACAAAAAGTTTTTTTTTAACAAGAAGTTTTTTTTAAAAAAAAATTCGGGTTTTGCTGCACAGTCAGAGAAAGAAATTTGTGCATTGTTAAAATTAGATATTTTTACAGCTCTGCCATAATTGCTAAACAAATGCAATGACAAAAAAATCTAAGGTTTGAAATATGATATTCACTTCATCACCATCATACTTTGTTCCAAATTCTGTTTATTAAGAGTTTATTAAGACGAAAATAAAACAATCATTAGTAATGTAGTTTAATTTCTGAAATAGTTTAAAGTAATCTAGATGCCTTCATTGTTATGTAATTTGGTACAAAACTGCAATAAAACCGGATCTACTGGATGTCAGTTAGTTTTTTCCATCAAGGCAATTTGTAGAAGATAGTTCCTCGAATTAAATAAAGCTTTTTTAAAAATAAGACAGTTTGGTTTTAATAGTGAAAATGTGAGGAAAGAAAAATTCTGAAATTCGGTGCAGCGAAATTATTTTTAAAAAAAGTGCATATAGTAAAGAAAATAATATGGGAAAAAATAATAACTGAATGATAAAAAATAAGCAATATTAATAAAAAAGGAAACAAAAAAAAATGATTTACATTGATCGATGAAGCTTTGTAAAAGGAAAAGATAAAAACGTTTCCTAACGATTATCTATCCAATAATTTTTTTGCTACTTAGGAACCAGACTGTCCCTTCTCTTGTTAGAATCTTTGGTGTCTGGCTGTCAGGTATATAATTGATATAAATATTTTTTACTTCTGCTTTCTCTCATTGCTCCAATACAACGAATGACACATACCAGACGAAAAGAAAGAGAAACCAGCCAAGTGCATTCATTAGCTACATTACCAAACAATTCTTAAAGGAATTCGTAACGCTAAGCAAATTACAGAGCAAATTTATTTTATTTAAAAAATATTTCAACAATATTTTAATGAATGAGTTGCAATTTATGCCAATTATAGAATAAAAAATATTTAGTATACAGAACATTTCGTAACAACCACTCCTAATATATCAGAAAATATATAAGTCGAAAAGTTTACACATTAAGTATCAGAATTTAACATTTAAGTTAGGGAAAAACGAAAATGCTATCGAAATCTAGCTAATCACTACTGAGAAGGGTGAGGTTTAAAATATCAAAATACGTTTGATTGCTGGAAGAAAAAGAATTGTTATCAACATCAGACAATCAAATTGATTTCGATATTTTTACTCCCATTTTCTTCATCAGTAATTCGAAAGTTTCTTGTAGTATTTTTGATATTCATTGCTTAAATATTAATTTTTGACCCATAATGGGTATATATATTTGACTTCGTTCTTGACAAGGATTATACAACTATATATTACAGAACACCCTGTTTTTTCAATTTTAATCATAATAGAATTAAAGCAATTTATATTATTATTTATATTGCTATAACATAAATAATATTATGTATATTATTATTTATATTACAGTATTTATATTAAAGCAATTTATATTTTAAATCAATTTATATAATTAAAGCAATTTATCTATGGCAATTTATATTATTTGTAGCAATAATAATTTATACAGCAATTTATAATTAGCAATTTATCTATATATACAGTTTGAATTGACTTGATTTTCTTAAGAAGACGTTTTTTAAAAAATAAACAATATAAGAAAATCTTTAAAACTTGTTTTAAAGTACGTCATTTTTCAATAAATTAATCTAATTTATTTCTTAAAGTTTCTCAGTGTGTGAAATAATTTAAAATGCTTATTATATTCTCTTGAAACATTAAATGAATAAGTTCAAAGAATTTTGGATAGTCTTTTAGACATTTATTCTAAAAGAGAGTCATGTAAAAATATAAAGAAACATAATTTACTCGTCAAAGAAGCTGAAAGAATTATTATATACTTGTCCCAATTCTTTCAAAGTATGTTTCTGAAAATATTGTCTAGGGACTACTTTATAAAGATATCTTTGTTGTGTCAGCCAAACCCTTCATCTTCTTATTCAGTGTACAGTTGACAGCGTCTTTAGATAACCAGCGAGAGTAGGACGTTTTGTGCAGAATTTAAACGAGTTTGTGCCGTATTTGTAACTAATACGTTTACATAAAAAAGAAAAGAAATTGAAGAAAAATTATTGTCTTAATAAACGCATTTTTCCTCATACAGTTTTAAATTTTAGTTTTTAGAAATATAAGTTGTTGCTTAATATCTTTAGAATCTGAATTTTCCGGAATTTTTTCCTTTTTTATGACATTACAAATACCTGAATGGTTAATTTTAAATATTTTCATGTCAGTTACATGATCATGATTAGAACTTGTATGAGATATTTGGTTCAAAAACTAGTGTGATAAATCCTTTTTTTTTTAAACTTAATTTTCTCCTTGAGTTTTTTCCCCAAGTCTTTTGCTTATTATTTAACCTTTATAAGACATTTCAAAATAAATACGTCCTTTCCAAAAATGCTTTTTTTAGTTGTTGCCCAAATTTCGCGTGAGTTTCATAATAGTTACAAAAAACAACAGTGAAATAAAAAATAATTACTAAATCAGCAAAATATATAATATTACAGTCATTAATCGTTTCGACGATGAAAATACTTTTGCAATAATCCTGTTCTAGGATGTTGTTTGGTAGGATTTACTTAAACTCTAACACCTGAATGAGAAATTATATGGTTTTTGGGCTTGCTTGTAAAACTTTTAAAGCTTAATTAAGCTCGTTTCGATATCAAACGCATCATGCGTTTGATGTTTTAAAATAAAGAGTAATAGTTTAAGAAGAGAACTAAAAGAGAATAAACTTAGAATGATACTGGAATTTTTAAATTTTTTTACTGAATGTAAAAATACAAATGTTGTGCCTAGAGAAAAGAATATTCTCGTCCCATTATATAAACAAAGTAATTGTGATGGTTTTAAGAATAGAATTTTTAAAAAAAGAAAATAAACTTAGGTCATAAAATAAATCATAGTTTGAAAAAATATTTAACTTTTCCTAACTCGAATAATAATCTGTAATTTTATTTAATAAAGTCAGTTAATTTTGACTTCAATTTATACAATGTTTCTAAATATATAGTATTAGGTCGGTTATTATGAGAAAATTTGTATTGAATATGACTATAATTAATGCTATGCATATGCCATGCATCAGAAAATTATGGTTAACATAAGTATGATTATTATTCAGCATTTCTTATCATTTTATCTTATCATATTATCGATTATTGTATCGATTGAATATTCAAAATTTGATAGAATTCTAGTTTAGAGTTTCTTGGTTTTTGTTTTGCTTCCTATCGCTCACAAGGTGAGCTTGGATATTTTTGTAGAACCGTAATAAAAATTTCTTTTTTATAACAATTATTTTATAACAGTCGTTAAACTGCTGACCCATTTTTGGGCTTACGACTATCAATGTTTAACTCCGTAGCCTTATAATTTGGATTCCAACCCCGAAGACAGGGGATCCTAGATCAAATTAGGACAAATTAGGATTTGAGAATGACTTTCTGATGAAATAAAATTATTTTGGCTTTACACGTAGATGTAAACCATGCCCGACGGCAAGGGGATTCTAACCCATGATTCTATCACTGAGGATATTTTTACGTCAGCTTTGTGGTGGGTGTGAGCAGGAAACATAATTCGTATCCGGAGCTTGATTTATCATAAGGTCAGAGAGGCCTGGCTCTAGGATACCGGCTTTACTGGCGGTTCTCTAAATATTACAAATATTTTTTTGTGTGTTTTCCCTTAAAACTTGTTGGTTATTAGAATGAGTTAACAAAAACTGAATAAAATATAAGCTCAAATTTACAAAGAATTTCATTTTACTTATGTTATAAATAATTGAAAAAGTATTTTGTAGATGAACAACGCGGAAATTTCATTAAAAGTTACGACCAGTAGGGTCCCAGCCGAATCTCTACCTTATAGACCCCAGATTTCCTGGCCCTGTTCGTATTCACCAGCCATCGCTCAACTTCAAACTTTGGTCAATTCTTTGATAGGTGAGAGTTTTATCCCTTGAGCCACCACGGCTCAATATAACAAATACTTTTATTTTATAACCGTCGTTGAACAGCTACACAAATTTGAGTTAACCAAACTCCATAATCTTGCAATTTCGATCTCAATCCAGAAGTCAAGGAAGCTCCTGGATCAAGTATTGAGAAAAATTTGCCATCGGGGAGGATATTTTGATGAAATTAACTAGCATTTGCTTTACCTTGAGAGGAAAACCACGAAAACCTGCCATGGTTAGCCTAACAGCAAGGGGACTCCAACCCATGACCTGCTTATCACTGAAGATATGTAATGTTAGCTCTGTGATTGGTGTAAAGCAGGTGCGGAATTCGTTTTGACTAGCCATCGCTGGGATTCTAACCCGGATCATTTCATTGTATGGCGAACGCTCTATCTCCTGAGCTACTACGGCTCGTGAACAAATTATTCTAAATTATTTCATTGAAACATTTAAACTAAAAATATTTCTAGTAATTTTCTAAAAACTTTAAGAATACTGTCTGCAATTTGAAGTTAATATCGTCCAACCTTATGATGATTACGGTGGAGAACGGTTAAGCTGTACTTAGATCAAACATCATCTGCGAGTTTCATTTAGCTCTTCACTTTACTTGAAGCACTAAATCTGAAAACCGAATTTACTTTGGGTAGAGAGGTTGTGGTTGTGCCTCTTATACTCAACAGAACCACACTGAAAGATAAGTTTCCCCGCCCAGTTTCAGAAAACAAACCAATAGGGAGACAGCAATACTTCCTTTCCTTATCTTCCCGTACAGCAGACTTCCCATCTATTCTCTAAATTTAAATGGAGGATCCTTGTTCAAAGTATTCGGGGGATTATACCTCGGGGGGAAATTCCTAGGAGATCCCTGGATCTTCAATCAAAGTTTGTGTCTTAAAAGGAAATAGGAGGTGTGTGTTTACTATCGGCTTTCTCGCTTAGATACACCGATTCCGAAGCATAAAGTTTTATGTAAAATGAACAGTGACTGCATTGATAAATTTTCAAAAAATGTAAATATTTTTGATTTTCATTTTTTTGGTGAGTGAGGAAGTAAATTCAGAAGCATTAAGACATTCGTTTTAGAACATTGTGTTTAAAGGAAAAATTGTACAATACGTATTGTACGTATGACCATTGAATTAATTGTACAAGATAAAAATACAAATCGTGATGGAGATCAAAAAATGCATGACTCAGATATGCATGTTTTAATCTTTTATTATTTCTGTAAGAATTGCAATTGTTATAGAAATGAATAACAATACAGAGAATGAGTAAATAATTTGATTTGCTTCATTTAGCATAATGATAAAGGTTCTGGGACGAAAACACTGAAATGAATTCATAAATTTGTTTCATTAAAATAATAATAACAAAGAAAACATCGAAATTCTGATAGCTACACGATATAACATGGTCAAGTCTGTATTATGCAAACAAAAATTGCATAGCATAGTACCTCAATTAATTACACTAACGGAATTTCAGATTTTCCGAATTTTCGGGAAACCAATCAGGCAATGGTTCCAATAGGTTGGGATTAGCGAGGTTAATAGAGATTGATTAGGAATACTGAACCCTTAAGGATTCAGAATTTAGGGATTTTTGGTGGTACTTAATGGATTTTCGATTATAGTTTAAAGATTTTCAGGAATTTTTTTAAGGATTTTGGAGATTTTTTGGGATATTGGAAATTTTTAAGGATTTCAGGCATTTTTTGGGTTCAATTATTAATAAACAATATATTTCTAACAAAAAATAAATCTCTGATTGAAAAGTAATAAAATTGTATTTATTAATAATATTATTATCATTAAAAAATTCCCAAAAAATCCATAAAATCCTTTAAAAATCCACCAATTTTAAAACACAATGCAAAAATTCCTAAAAGTCCCAAAAAATCCTCAAAAAATTCATGAAAATCAATATAATCAAAAATCCATTGGATCATCAATATAATCAAAAATCCATTCAAATCCCCAAATCCTGAATCCTTAACGTTACAGTATTCCCTACTCCTATCTACTGAGATTCTACCATAAATAAACTAAAGTCGATGCAGTTGTGCTAAAGTTACTAAATATTTTCTAGCAGAAGAAAGGAACAACTAAATTTCTAAGAAGATTCAAATGATCAAAGGCGGGGACTTTTTTATTAAGAAAAATAAAAGAACAAAATCATTTGCATTTCATGCAAAACGTGCTCATCAAATGTGGGAGGGAAAAAAATGCAGAAAAACTGAACTTCAGCCAATTCTCCTATTGCTCTGTTCCAACAGAAAAAGCAAAATTCAATTCTCTTGGCATATTTACTTATTTGGCTTTTATAGAAGCATAGCTCAACGAGGATTTAATAGGACGAACGGAACATTATCATAAAGTTGTCACGAAACTACCAAAGAATAAGAACGGAAAGAATCAGTCTTCTTTCTTTCTATTCGAAAATTCCATAAAAAAGAATAATTCTTTTCCCTATTTCTACAATTCATTCTTTTTTTATCATCTGAAGCTATTTTCTTTTGATCTCAACCTTCTGTTAGTCTCCATGGTGATCTAAAGCACCACTTATAACCTCCATTTTTTTCCCTGTGCTTTGCACAATGTAATGATGGAATCGATTTTCTTCTTGATTTGCCTACCGCTTCGTTCAGAGGGATTTTGTGTTCATGTATAATTTTCTACTTTTCCCTTCAAACAGGGGAAAAGGGGTAGAGAAATGTAAATATTTCCCCATTTCCCGTGTCATGCAACAAGAATTTGCAATTTCTGTAGGGAGATGAAGCGTTGAAGTCTGATGTGATGTCTTTTTACTTGGCTTCCTTTTAACATCAATAAAAAAGGACGTTGACAAGTGTAAGAGTTTAAGTACTTTGGACGTTTAAAAGGCATTTTTAATAAAAAAGTATTTTATTTAATATATCATTATTTTCCAGGGACGTGCAATTTAGTTATCTATTTGACGGTGAAGGAAGAAAATTTTTAATGTCTGTTCCTCAAGGAAAATTAAAGCCTTATTTGAATAATTGGCTTTATTTATTTTTACATACAGAGTTTTAAAGTATAATGAGTGTATTGTTTTTACTATTTTGTCTTATTTTGTCCTTCTGTTTTTGGGAGCAAAAATAAGCTAAAAAATATCCTTTTTTTTTAAAATTGCAGAATGATTTGCGTAAACACGAAAGTAAGGCAAACTAAATTTTTATTTGTTATTGAAAATGTCCAATCATTCAAGCATGAAAATAGAAATCACTTCTAAAAGTAAATTTTTACTAATTTTGATAAAATGTGCTTCATTATAATCACACACTGTAATAATTTATTTTACAGAATTAAAATGAATGCTCCATCCTTGAAATATAGTGTCCCTGGGAAAGTTGAAAATAAAAACAATATGTCGATTTTTTTTATATATTTAGAAACCGGAAAAAAACAACCTTAAAATATTTGAATTACATAGAATGCTAAATAATAAAAATGGGATGATATGAATAAATCTAAACAGCGTGAATAAAGTGCAAATAAAGGAACAGAAATGGATATACTATTGTTTCGGTTTTATAAACTGGAATCTTAGTCAGAGTCTAAACACAAAATGGCTAGAGAAAAGCAACGGGCAGACACGTTGCAATAAAGAACAAAGTATTTCAACCAATAATGGATGAGAAACAAGCTTGAACAAGATAACAAATTATGGATGACCAGAAAAAGTTGCAAGGGAGTTGGGTGGGAACTATGATTTCCAGATGACAAGATGTCGAAATTAAATTAGAATGGATTTTCAAACATTAGGAAATAATAGGTTACTAAAAATATCGTTAGCTAAATTAGTAGAATTTTTCAAAATATGTAATGATTTCTTGAAGTCAAGATCGGTAGATTAAAAACAGTGTTGAATAATTTTAGCTGAAAAAAAAATCAAACCTGCGATTTGAATCCCAACTATGTAAGGATAGAAAGTTCATTTAATCCTGAATTTGGCCATATCTTTCATGTTTTTTAAGTCGGAATTGAGGCGTACTTTTAGTTTATTCAATATAAACAAGAAAACACAGACAAGAAATTTTAAAAATACCCCAGCTATTAATATTAGAAATAGGTTATTCAAGATTGATGAAATTTAGGTTGTTTACAGGTGAGAAAATGACTTTGAACTCAAATTTATTCAAAATCTTATCAATGTGAGAGCTAATTTTCAAATTAAATTTTTATAGTTCAAATTAGAGAATTTGTTGAATTGCTGTTTTCTACAGATGGAATAGATAATATCGGAAGGGAATCAACGGTCAACAGCGTGCCTCTAAGGTAAAATAGCTCTTCATTAAGAAGATTACTATTTGGAAAAATTTTTGAAGCACGTGCATAAGACTATCTTTGGATTACGGGGATTAGATGAAAGTTTTTGAGTGAGAAAGAAATCACAAATGATTTTCAATAAGCGCTAATGGGAAATCCAATTCATCGCAATTACGAATAATAAAACAGTCTCAGAAAGGGAAACATTCATTGTTTTCTTGCTCAAACGTGAATTGATTACAATACACCAGAACTAGGAGATTGTGTGAAATATATAATACTCTGTTTATTAATAAAAATAGTTTTTCTTAGTGTAAACGATTATTGCCATGCACTATACGAAAAATTATTTTTTAAATCAAGAAAAATTGATCCTTTGTTCCTCTATATGTCATGCCTAGGGCGCATGTCTAGGGCACGTCTATAATATGTCTAGGGCAACAATCATATTAAGCTATTGTCTTCAATGAAATTCTTGTGGTACTATTCTTGTAAAATGAAATTCGTCTTTTATTGAAAACTGATTGAAGTTAGAAATCCATACAATTAAAACTTATTTATAATGAAATTTTCAAGTAGCCTGTATTAGTTAAAATAAATCATTAACAGAATGCCAAATAATAGTACTATTTCAAAGCGCTACATAATTTTATGTCTCAACAATGATTTTTTACAGGTTTTACCAATAAATAAGGACATTTAAACTACGTACACAAATAAAACTTTTTTTGATAAGATTACCGTACTGTATTGTAATGATATTTCCGGTAAATAAAACCATAATTATGGTTAGTAAAACCAAAATATTTGGTATTTAAACCATTCATTTGGTAATTCTTTCAAATTTATATGGTAACGGTTTAACGTAAATTCGGGGATTTCAGAATTACAGTTCTTATTACCACACATTTAGTAAAAAATACGAAATTGAAAAGTAAATTTAACTAAGCAAATAGTTTTTACGCTATGATCTTAGGCATCATGATAAAATTATAAAACTTTATCACAATTACCAAATTTTACCAAAATCATTACCAAAGATCTTCGGTGAAAATCACCGAGCTTTTTTGTGTTCTCATAGAGCCATAAGCATGATAAATTTTCTGAACCTTCTGAAAAAGCCATCTGATACCGGCCTGAAAAACCTTCTGATTCTCAGCATATGTTCTTTTTTTTAAGCTTTAATTCTTTATTTTTTATGTTCATATTATAATATCAAGCTTTATCAATCCAGTCACAAAATAGAGAAATATTCACCATTTCTCGAAATTGCAATAAAAAAATTTAGCTTAATTTTCTTAAAAAATAAATAAATAAAAAAAATAAAACACGAGACACGAAAAAAATTAATGAATAGTATGGACGAATAAAGTGCATTATAGAAGTATATTAAATCACGCATTATGCTAATGAGAAAAACTTTTTCTTTTACTTGGGAATTGGGGCAAAAAGAAACTCACATTACAAAAATTTTATTATAAATAAAACAGTTTTTACAAAATTTTGATAACTTCTACAACTTCAAAGACAACTTAAAAAAAAGAACTGGAACTTCATCGCACAAAATTCACTCTTCGATTTTTCGATAAAGATAGTATAAAAGAAATTTGCATTTTGATAAACACTCTTTGAAATCTTTATTGAGAATATTCTATAAGCTGAGATCTGATTTTCAGCAGATGTTCTTTTTTTTTTTAGAATATTGATTTCTTATCTGAGCTTCCTCTTTCTTTTTGTTAAAAGGATGGAAAGAAATTCATCTCTCTCTCATTTCAAATAAGCTGAGAATGATTTCTTTTGAAAGAGATTAATTCAAGCATGTCTGTCTAAATTATTCTTTCCACTTTATGAATTCAACTTCTTTTTAATAATATTTTTAACTTTTCAAGCAAGCAGGATTAAAATGAATAAGGTATTTTTTTTTTAGTATTGCAGGTACGAAAACTGACTATTGTGCAAGACTTCTTAATTAAGAAATAAAATCGTTTTAACTTAAAAGCAAATTATTAGTTTTAATATGTGCAAATATAGCTATCAGAGCAATTAGAAAAATTGTTTAATACTGTTCGAAAACCAAAATAGCTGTTTCGGAAAACTGACATCTTTATTTGCCCACATGCACTATTTTTTAATAATTGAAATGAAATGAAAAAAATTTGTTGAATTTGCTGAATCTGTGGAACAACGAAATATTGATTTTTTTTAATTAATTATCTTTATTTGTAAATATATACGCGATCATGATTAAGTGATTTCTTTTTTAATAAATCTACGTACAGTTTAAGTGTTATTTCAATTTAAACGTCAGCAAGACAAATTATCATACAGCTTTTTATTAGAAGTCAAGATCAGGATTTATGCGAATTAATGTGTGTAGATGATCTGGAGAATCTGAAAAAAGCATGTATTTTTAACGAAGTTATCTTTATAAGTAAGGATACATTTCGATGAGGTGACCCAGAGCCATGATGGCTCTGGGGAGCGTTCGCCTTCCAATGACATGAACCGGGTTTGAATCCCAGCGATGGCTGGTCGATACGAATTCTGCATACAGCGTGCACCGACCATAGTGCTAAAGTAAAATATCCTCAGTGGTAGACGGATCATTGGTTAGAGCTCCTTTGCCATCAGGCTAACCATGGGAGGTTTTCGTGGTTTTCCTCTCCATGTAAAGCAAATGCGGGTTAGTTCCATCAAAAAGTCCTCCCCGAAGGCAGATTTCTTCCAATACTTGATCTAGGAGTTCCCATGTCTTCTGGATTGGGTTCAAAATTACAAGTCTACGGAGTTGAACATTTGTAGTCGTAAACCCAAAAAATTGCGTCGGTGGTTCAGCGACGGTTATAAAATAAAATATAAAAATCAATCATTCAAATCCTTTTTTTTTTACCACACTTACTATTTTGGGGACTACTACACAAATTTTGACACATTTATTGACACAAGTATTCTACTCCATTAATTCTGAACAACAACACAGCATTTTATATCCACGAATAGATGCAAAGTTTAAAACGCTTCTGAAATCTAATGGTTTAAGTTTCTAAACCAATTCAATTTTGATAGTTCAACTAAAAGAAGATGAAATGTTCATAAACTTTTGCAAAGACCTCTCGATCTTTATAAACTGAACATAGCAAATTTATAAGGAGTTTTTTATTAGCACATTTTTAAAGATTCTTATCTTTCAAATATTTTATTTATTTAAAAAATATTCTGTGATATCTAACTTTAATGTGAAAGTGACAAATTTGCTCACCTCCAGCAAGCTTTCTAATCTCCATCTTGTCTCAGAAAAATCAATACTGCAACCCCCAAGAATAAAATATCAATACTATAAATCTCATCTTTTCTTCTCTTACTTTCCGAGAAAATAATTTTCAAGAGAAAGTTCATTTGTAACCCATCTGTCGCCGTTATTCAGTCTTTTTTATTTTTATCATAATCATCATCAATGCTCTGATTCCCCCTTTCCTTTAACAGGGGAGATTATAAAGAGCTTTTCCCTTTTCTGGGACCACAATCCACAATACTGAGAGGGAAAATAGGGAGGAATTATGTATAGTAATTAGATTTTAGAAAGGTCTTATATTCTAAACCCTCCACCCGCTATATTATTTCTCTTTTATTTGTGGTAAAATTGTAGGGGGAATGAGACAGCTACGAATAGCGTTATTAAGAACGCTGTATTTTAGATGCCCAAGGCAGAAATACTCACTTCGAAACTGTAAGGTTTATTAAATTAATACAAGATTTAAAGGTTACAAGCCAGCTACTTGAAACCCCGCCTTTTAATTATGTAATTACGCACGCTTTTCTCGTTAAAGTTCACGCAGGGCTTTACTGTTGACCGAAAAAATTATGTTAATTTATTTTAAGGGATATGAAATAGTGTTTGAATGCACGAGGAGTGAAGATAATCAGAAAAATGTTTCAATTTTAAACATAAAGAGGTTAAGGCTTTATCTGATGGGGTAGAAAAACTTAATTTTTTTTATTTATTTGTAGATTTTATTTTATAAAAAATCATTTAAATAATAATGTAATTAATTATTATTTGAATGAAAGTTTCAAGAAAAACTGTAATTCAAACAGTTTAAAAAGTATCTGCTCCCTTTTCTTCATCTTTCAATTCTTTTTCAATGGTAAAATTTCAAAAAAGAACTCATGTATGAAGCAACATATAAAGAAAACTGAAGTATTTTTGAATATTTATATATAAATAAATTAAAATTTACGTAAGTTAATATTTTTTCCCTAAGAATCCAATTTAAATTTAATTTTCGAATCTTCCTTATTTGTATAAATTTGTAAACGGATTAACAACATAAACAAACTTGTTCTCTGATCAGGCGATAAAAAAATGCGATTGGCAAGTTTCATTACTTTGTTCAAAGCCTTGGAGCGAGATAAGCCATAATATCATTCTAATTTGCCGCAACCTAACTATGGTAAAGCATTGTGACTCAAGGGGATGGAGTATTTGCCTCCCAATGAGGGGACTCAGGTTTGAATCCCAGCAGAGGCTGATTGGTACAAACATGGTACATACATGGTTGGTACATGGTTCAACGATGATTCAATTTTTCTGGAAGTATAGAGTGATGTAGCAAACAGAAAATTAATTAACTGTTTAAAATGTTAGACCGCGTAATTCTGACGCAACGTAAGTTAAAAGTATGCCAGTTCTGAACACAATACACTATTTTAAAGCAAGGCGTAATAAGTTGAGCTAAATTTGAATGCTTATTTTTGCATATTTTTTAAAGGAAGTATACAATGGGAACTTTAATTCTGTTGTTCGACATAAAATAAACTTGATTTAAACCATAAAAGTTTCCATGGTAATAGCAAACTCTTACCATATTATGGTTCAACGATGATTAAATTTTTCTGGGAGTATAGAGTGATGTAGCAAACATAAAATTAATTAACTGTTTAAAATGTTAGACCGCGTAATTCTGACGCAACGTAAGTTAAAAGTATGCCAGTTCTGAACACAATACACTATTTTAAAGCAAGACGTAATAAGTTGAGCTAAATTTGAATGCTTACTTTTGCATATTTTTTAAAGAAAGTATACAATAGGAACTTTAATTCTGTTGTTCGATATAAAATAAACTTGATTTAAACTATAAAAGTGGCACTACAAGTAAACCTATTTTTTAATGTATAAAATGTATAAAATGTGTAAAATTAGATAAAGGCCAATTTAGTAGTTAAATTTGCTGTTAACACCTAATGTTAGTCTGAAGTTAAAAAAAAGTATGGTCACTTTAGAATATTAAATTACATAAAACTTTTTATCCCATGATTTAAGGAAAAAAATATTGATGCATCATAAGATTAATTTATGGTTTAATGTTTAATTGTTACTGCAGAAATATATTTCCTCTTCACAATGTTCATTTTTGAAAATATACGAATAATTTCGGGGCATAAACTGCAAACTTTCTTCGAATATTGGTAACAATATTCTATTTTCAATATTTCGTGTGACCTCTTTATATATATGTACCTTAAGAATTTCTTGTAAATAAATATGAAAAGTTTTATATTGATAATTAAACCATTTATTGAAGACAACCCACGAAAGTCCATATATGGCTTCTCACTGACTTTTCAAGATACTCAAACTATGAGATCATGCAATACATTAAGGTTTGGTGCTTCGAAGATACCATGAGTTAGGAATTAACAAAGCTTCAATGTGTCGTCAGAGTAACTAATTCCCCAAAATTTCCTTTCTCCCTAGTCTCAATGGAACTCTCCATTACCTTTAATAAGAAACGTTTAGTTTATGATAGAATTTGTTTACCCTGATTATTTATTATTTATTTAATTCTACCATGAAACCCTACGATAAACAGGAAAAAGAAAAAAACCTATGTTGATATTAATCGAAAAGCTTTTCTGTAGTATTTATAAGCAATAACAATTATACGTATTTAGTTTTCTTTAGTTTAAAACTACTTAAGTATAATTATATTCACCCTAAAAATAAATTTAAAAACAATTGAAATAAAGCGAAGTCAAAATATCTTTTATCTAATCGTAATTGATATTAGGTGTTCTGAAAATATGTACTTTGTCTTTATCTTTTCAACAAATTCAGAGCATTTTATATAAATAAAGTAAAACAAATAATCAAACAATCATAACTTTCCAAAAATTTCTTAAAAATAATTAAGTAAATAAATAAACTAACGGGTTGCGTTACTTTTGCGGTTGCTTTAGCATTAAAATACGTACTTTTTAAATGGTTCACTGTAGAGAAACTATGAAAAACATGTAGAATACATGAGAAGTTATTTTTTTTATTTGAGTTTGCGATATAAATAGTATCTACCCATAAATTTTTTTTCAAGGAACATAATCTTCTCTTGCCAATACCATCTGTAATTGAAATCAAATAAAAACTAAACCAAATAAAAAGGAAATAATTTCATCTATCACAAAACAGGACTTTCTAACCTCAAACCAGAGGATGATATCACAGATATAACTCTTTCGTCTTTTATGCTCTTGACAAGTTGGAATCCGATCGGCGACTCAAGAGCGTTTCTTCATGTCGAAATTTCATCATTCTTTTTCTTTCTCATCCTTCCAGAAGACGTTGTCATGGAAACGGCATCTTCTCTACTATCGAAGGGAAATCGATACTCTTGACGATAGCAAGGTTCCACCCGACATGGCAATATGAATTTATCACTGACTTCAAATGGCTTATCATACATGTTCATACACTTCCCTTTTCTCTTTTTTTTGGGGGGTGTATCATGAATAAATCGTTCTTGTTTTAGACACGGACTTTGGACATATACTAGATTATGTAGTAGAAGTTCTGCGAGCTATAATGATAGCAAGTCACAAATTGATACTGGAACCTTTAATCTTTTAAATCTTTATCATTAAAGAACTAATTATTATTAAATATTATAAATATTAAGTATTCATAGCTGAGCACGAAAAGATATATGATATTAAACGATTGATCATTAATATAAATTTATTAAATGTTGAAATTTTAAATAGTAAAATTACTCTGTAAAAATTCTGCATAAAATACCGTCACTTTGGGTGCATCAGTCGTAAAATCCATTTTACCGTGAAGTCCATTTTTTTACCATAAAATATTATACCGTAATTTTTACATTAATATTTATTTAATTAGAGTAGAGTGGTAATTATTACTGTAAACATTACAGTATATCAGTTTTTTTGTTCTATAAGATATTCCGGTAAAAATCTATTTCACTGTAAAAAGTACCGGATACTGAATCCCGTAATTGTTACCGTAATTTGATCTAGAATTTTTTACATCGTAGTTAATTTTAAAAAATTATTTTCTATGTGCTAAAATATCAGTCATTTTAATGTATTTTTTTTCTTTTGTATTGTAGGTTGATAATATGGTAGTTTTGAGTTTAAATCAGAAATTTTCAAAATTATGTAAATAAATAGTCCATTGAAAATGACGAATTAAAATTAATTTAATTTTAATAAGAAGTGTTGATACATAAAAATTTAAGGAGATAATTTGACCTTTAAAAAGTTAAGTGTCAAGGCACAATGTGTATGGAATTTACAAGATGAGGTTGCTTCATCTCGTTACTGCTATACAGTAGACAAATCATTTTTGGTTGCATGTTTTTCTTTCTTATTTTCCTTTACAGTAAGAATCTTCAAAATGGTTAGTATTTCCTTTTAATAAAATCCTTTTAAATAAATACCACGTGCATAAATAAACTTATGAAAAAGTTTGGAAAAAGAACAATAAAATCTCCATCGTATTTTTCGATTTAGTAATTTACTTAAGCTTGTCTCGATTGGAATATCATGAAAAAATCAGTACTTTGGATAAATTCCAGATAAATTTTAATTTCCGTTACTAATTATATGAATGAAAACTTAAATCTGATGTGAAATAAGCTAAGAAAGAATTAAACCAGTGCATTTTAATATATAATCTTAATAAGACAAACTATTTTTAAACCTAAATATTTAATTTTGAAAAAAGAATATACAGGTTTTTTAGTAAATAAGAACTATTGTACTTTTATATTTATTAATTTACTTGAGTTTGTCTTAACTGATATTCTTTAAACAAAATAGTACTTTGAATAAATTTCGACCAAAGTTTAATATAAATAAACACCTAAAACACAGATATGAATAAATAAGCAAAAAAATAATTAAGTCCTTTATTTTTACAGTATTCAATTAACATAACCAGTGCATTTAACGTAAGACATTTTAACATTAAAAATTGTATTTAACGTAACAAATTATTTTTTAATTAAAATATATAATTTTAAGAAAGAAAGCAAACGTTTCTTAGTAAATAAAAAACGTAAATAAAAATATTTTAACCATCAAATAATTTATTTTTTTGATATGCATGTGTTTGTTTGTCAAAATAACAAAACAACAAAAATTTTGCGCCATTTAAAAATACAAGTATTACTCATTAACTTTTTTTATTATCTGTTCCAATAAAAAATAGATTTCAAGCAATGAGTAAAAAGTTAATAAATAATCTCACTGATAACATCGATTTGTGTGAGATAACTTTTGATAATCAGTATACAAAATGTAAGAATTTTCACGACTTTTTGACTTTGACACAGTTTTGTAATTAGTTTTGATAAAGAAATTCCAGGAATTTGAAATTTCAACTTATTTAGATAATCTGAATTTTTATTCATTGTGTCAATCTTTTCAAATAACGTTGCTGATATGATGAATTGTGAAAAAGTTTTTTTTTATTTACTAAGAGATACTACAATCGTGTCTCATAAATCCAAAAATAACACTCATTCTAAAATAACAAAAATATCTGAATAGAGATTAATAAACTATGTTCTTCTGAATCTTTCTTAAGGTAACGAATCAGTTTACAGGGTAAATTACAATATTTTAGTTACAAGCATTTGTCCGAATAACGATATCTATTTAATACGATTTGGGTCACGTTTAAACTAAAATGTTGTTAATTAGTTGCTAATTTTAAACTAAAATTTGTTTGACCAACGTACACTTGTAATAAGTAAAATATTAACAACATTTGCTCTTTATATAACCTTAAACGTGATCCTCAATTCAATAAGACCATTCTACCCGAATCTTAAGTTTCAGACGTAATGTATAGTGCGAAAGCATACATTGGGACAAATCTTGCTAAAGAGAATATTGCGTGTTAAAAATACAATGAAGAAGGCGTTTATTCTTTATAAAATCCTGTTTCTGACACTTCATTTAAAAATAGTATTATAATATGCTATCGTGAAATTTTAGCAAGACATATGAATAAAGCTACCAATTTAATATGATTCTTTTTTTTGTTGTACTCCATGCTTAAAAAGGCTTTATGCAATTCTCAATCGAATGATTAAATACTTTTTTATTTTTATTAAGGTGTTACCAAAGCGAACCGTATTACCTCTGTGTTCTGCTTAAGAAATCAGAGAATTTATTGTCGCTAAACTCCAAAAATTATTACAAAGACTCTCATCAGATGGTGTTGACTGTGAAAAATAATGTTAAAAAAGGGTAAAAATAATAATTTGAAGCAATAAAGTGGTGCAGTATAAAGAAAAAATTTCACAGATCTTCCTGCAAGTAATTCAGCTGGAATAGTCTGACACGCAACAGAAATCAATATTCCATTTCTTCAGTCATCAACGCCATCTCTTGATGATATTTGATATTAATATCAAAACTTGGTGGGAATAAATAATATGGCTTTTTAAGTGGAACGCAGCAAATTTTTCATCATTTCTTTGCGTTTCTAACTGATTTCTCATATCATCAATCATAATTAGCTATTGAGTCTAAATTACTGCTATGAGGAATTTCAGAAATCAAAGCAAAAATTAATCAACTCAACTTAAGTAAAATACATTGCAAAAATAGTATTAAATTAATACAAGTGCTTTTTTTTACTACTTTGAATAGTTAACTCTGAAGTTGCGATGGAATTTGGAAAATGCTGTTCAATAGTATAGGCAAAAGAGCTGTCGAAAGTATCGGCAAATCAATGTTAATTTCACATTTTGTGTATAGCGCCTTGTGTCTAGAACTAATGAAGCGTATTCAAAACACACTTTTAGTTTCTCTTACTTTTCACTTCATATAGTTTTAAATGGCAAGATCTAAAATTTGAAGAAAATCGATGGAGTAGTTCTTGAAAAATAAAAATTCAAAAAGGTGACTTTTTTGAGATGGTGAAATACTCAAAAAGTGAAATTAAAGAGGGCCTGTTGCGATCACAGTTTTCAGAAGGCAACTACCCCTCTACTATGATGACCAAAAGAGAAAAAGAAATATTCAGAGATAATGCGTTTTTGTATCTGATTTTATAACTTTAAGTGTCGTTTGCTCAAGCTAATTTACAGATTTAAAGTTTATCCTTCATCTATTAAGATTGAGTTTTAGAATCTATATATAGTTATTTGGAAAAAAAAATGTCCAGAGATAGTGGGTTTAATTTGTATCTGGGGAAAAAAAACTATTCTGGACTGGAACACTAAATTCTTAGTTTCACCAAAAGCTGTGTGGACTAAAAGATTTTCCCAACTATTTCTCGGCGATTGAAGTATAGAAATTTTTTACTGACTTTAAATTAACACAGATACAGGACATGGACATTTTACTAACTAGGTTTAATTTAGTGAATTATTATTTTTGTTCTTTTTTTTAGGATGTTGAAACTGTAGAACAGGGTATTTCTTTGCCACTCGTTTTGTCCTTGTCTGTTAAATGCACTGAAAACCTAAATATTTTACTCAATTTTGTTCACAACTTAAACTTTTAATTTTGATCTGTTTCTTTTCAATTTACAATTGTACTTTGTTCGCTTACGTCTGTAAGCCTCATGTTATACTTTGTTGAGCATGAGGAGTTGTTTAATAATTTAAATTTAAAAAAAATCCTTTAATGTTAAAATATGTATTTATGAAATATCTTACATTTAATAGTTAACCATTTTAACTAGATTGTAGAGGGGAAAATATTAAAATGTTTTTATGTTCATAAATAATCTTTGATGATCTTACAAACGTGCAGCAATAACAATAAGAGCATTTTTATTTTATTATCGAATGTTTTAGAATTAATGCTCTTTTAATGTTAATTTTCTAAATCCACCACTAAAATGTTAAAGCAACTTCATTTGCGCATTGCTAATAGTTCAGAACACGAATCTGCGATCGAATCCATTCTATGAAGTTCCTTCTCTCGAGGAAATAAGTAGTTAATCTTATCCCCGAAACAGGAATGAGTTAGGGGTGCACGACCCTGTTTATTCGATCGATCCCTCCAATCGCGAATCGGTGTCCAATACAGAACAGATCAAATGATTGATCCTTCGTTCTATCTCGTAAAAGAAAACAAGAGGAGCAAACAGAAAAAAGAGGAAACTCACGAAGAAAAACCGGAAAAAGGCTTATTGCTTTTACTTTCTTCCCCTTAAGTAGGGGTTGAAGGGAAATTCGAATTAGGATTGGTGCTGTCTAAAGCAGCAGCTCCTGCCTTCGAACTATTATTTGTACAGATGGTAAATGAGGGAGGGGAAGAAATTGCTGTTGAGAGAGGTAGTTGCTGGCATGGTTGGATTGTGGTCAAGAGATTTGAGATTGCATTAGTCATAATCTCGTTCTCAGAGAGTGCTGAAGACAAGTCATTTAAGTTATTATCATTTAAGTGAAGACAAGTTTTTTTAAAATTATAAATGATATAATTAGCTGAACTATAATAAATCCTTCTAAAATCCAGTTCGAATTTAAGGAACGTACTCGAATACCATTTTAATACGATGGCTATGATCAAGTGTGACTAAATCATCAAACTTTAGATTTTTAAGTTTAAAAAAATCATTCATTTCATTTTATTTTATGACCACCGCTAAACAGTTCATTTATTTTTGATTTTACGGATCTCAATACTTTATTCCATAGCTTTGTAATTTTGAACCCAATTAAAAGACAAAAGGACCTAGATAAAGCATCGGAATAAACTAGCCTTCCTGTAGGACATTTTGATGGAACTAACCAGTATTTGCCAAGGAAAAGGAAAACCACGAAGGCCTCTCTTGGTTAGCCCGACGGCAAAGTGATTCTAATCCATCGTCCGTCTGCTACTGAGGATGTTTTACGTTTGCACTGTGCTCTGTGCTAGAATCGAAGCGACATCACCGGGATTCGAACCTGGGCTTCCTCATTGGGAGGCAAGCACTTTATCCCTGGAACCGCCTCGGCTTTTCAAAATCAATTTGAATTTTGTTTTTATTTCAATTCAAGTAGAAGTTTAAGATAATTAAAAATAAAGCATCAACTTAAATGCCAACATAGCATGGTATATTTGCTTACTTAGCCATATAGCTCTATAGCTAATCTAAGGCGAAAACCATGCAGCTATGGCTATGCTAGCCATATAGCTTAGCCATTAGCCATATAAATATGTTTTCTTGTTTATTTCCTCTCTTTCTAAATGTGATACTTTAAGATATTTATGGAAAGAGATAATAGTTGTTCAAAATCCGGTCAATTCAAGTTCGGTTTGCTTGAAATTTTACATAAAGTTGTTCTATATATATATTCGAAGGGCAAACTATACACTAATTAATTGAACTGTTATTCTGTATCTTACAACTAAGTTAAGATAATAATAATAATTGTATTTTTGACCACTTATACCAAAGTAATAAGCAATCAGTCAATTTTACCAATAAGCATCGCGATATTGGCTGCAAATAATTTGAAATAAATGTATGTCTAATGCACCGTCTATTTTCTGAGTTTATTATTTGAAAACGCTATAGTTAAGATTAAAAAACAACATTAGGAAACAATGATTTATAACAAAGTTGTAAGTTCTGAAAAAAAAAAACATAATTTTTTTAAACATCATTTTGACCTCTTTTCACATCCCCTGAAATTTTATTTTTTTCTGATGTATTAATATCTCGTTTTTGTACATAATAAATCAAAATAAAAACAAATTTTAAGTATATGTCCAAATATATATGTTCTATATATCCAAAGAACAAACTATACGCTAAACAGTTGAAATGTTATTCGATATTTTACAACCAAGTTAAAAAAATAATAATTGTATTCACGACTGTTTATTTCCCCTTCTCCCAAAAATATTGAAATATTATTTAAATACAAGGTGCCAATTATTTAAATGCGAACTTTACATCTGACGCATAGTCTGTTTCTTAAGTTCATTATTTGCAATCGCTATGGAGCAAACAACATTAAAAAAAATAATAATAACTTATATCAAAGTTGTAATGCATTTTCGAAAAAAAAATCAGTTTTTTTTAAACATTGTTTTGAGCTTTTTTACCACCCTCCTCAATTTTTTTAGTTCTGGTGTATTAATATCACTTTCCTGTACATAATACATGTATAAAATAAATTCTAAACTAAAAATCTGAAGGAAGGACCCTTAAATAGTAATACAATTTAGGAATACCAAATAGGTTAAATCTTCTATTTTTTAGAAAGTCAAAAACCTGTTTACTTTCTATAATATTTACTTTTACATACTTAATTTACATGCAAAAATCCTCTTTCATAATTTTTCCTGCAATCATTTAAAAAAGAACCCGTATGAAACAGCATAACTGATGTATTTCCATGGACTTCTATAATGTTACCTAATATTATTCTCTTATTTTTATCTTACCAGAAAAGTTCAATTATGGCGCCATTGAAACCAAGCCAAGCGTTTGGCTGATTTACTCTTGCAATAAAGATAGCAGGCGATGCAGTTATTTGCATAATACGCCAGAAAATCTCCACGCAAAGGAATGCAGACTTTTAATAACTTAATAACCACTCACAGAAGAGATTGCAGCTGTGGAAAAACGACCGAATTTTGGAGGGAAATAAAAGAAAGCTAAACGCTTGTTGTGGGTGGGGTGAGCTCTTAGTTATCTAATTAACTTTATCGAGTCATGCTTGTGGCAATTTAGCAACAATTAATTATAATTCTTATTATGCAAATGTCGGAGCGCTAGATAAAAATATAATTATTAAGTCGTTTTTTTTTCAATGGCTAATTAGTTTCCATGGTAGAAGATGTTTTTTTTAAAGAAATTTTAATTAAATATTTAAGGGGGAATTCTGAATTTATTGCTTAATTAAGAGTATTTATTAAATATTTAAAGCTATAATTTTGTTTTCCGGATTAATTTTAATCCTAACTACTTTATACAGTTTTAAAAGGCTTAGCAAAAGCCGGGTTTAAAAACGTTAAGTGTTGTTTCGAAGGGAAATTTTATTTTATTTTTCTTTGACATATTTTGCTGTTTTACGTAAATTTTCAATACAGTGACTATGTTCTTTGAAATAAAGCAGTTTCAAATTAATATTTCTGTTTCTCTCTCTCTCCTTTTTTTTTTTTTAAATCTTAGTTCGATGGATCGCAGTGTGGCGGTCGCTTCTCTGCTGTTGGCCTGATCTTGATGATGTCTTTAGCCGGAATGGCTCTAATGTCCTGAAGGTTCTGGTTCCTTCGCTTGATGTTCACAGGTTTAATTATTATTAAATCAAACTGTGGTGCTATACTCGTATTCGAGGCCTTGTGCCTTGGGTCAGCGTAGCGCTTGGTCTCTTGTATTTCGGCCGCGCGACGAGTCGAATACTCTCGAGGCTGGGTTGCTTTAGTCTAATTCTTATATTAGTTTCAACGACTTAATCTTATATTATTTTTTATTTTTTACTTAATTATTTTATTGTATACTGCAAAACACAACAATTCAGGGGCTGATAGCTGTTTAAGTCCGCCAACTATAAAACACCTTAGTTTTGGGGCTACACTTCATTGCCCAATACGAAGAAAGCATCATCCATGACTGTGATTTTTCATTGGTTTGATTTCTGATTTATACAATTTTTTCATTGCTTGATTGTACTGGTTTAAAAAAGGTTGTCAAACATAATCCGCAAATACATGAATAATACCTTTGTTAATAATTTCAAAATTGTTGTAATGCAGAAAAGATCTATGTACTAGAGCATGAGCCTGCTGACATGGCAACCAATTTTGTAATTTTGATTGACTTTAATAATGCTGTAGTTGATTGACCTGCATGGTCACCTGAATGGACGTATGTCGTATTGGGCTCTTCTTACGGGTATCGTGACGGTGAAGTTTTCATATTTCTCTTATTTTAGGCTGGATTCTTAATTTGTTATCTTAGTTTAACAGATCTTAGTTTTGAAGAAATTGTAACGCAAAATAAGAGTACCTTTGTTAAAACAGAATTTTTAAATATTATTCCAGATTTATTTCGTTTCGTTTGAAAAAAAAATTATCAACGTGAATAACTTGCGAATTATTTTTGAATTTTCACGTTCTAAAATTAAATGTTCATATTTCAAAGCATGTACATAAAGGTATAGCAAAATTACGCTCGTTATTCATAGCTTTCGAAAATAATCAGACGCATTTCTTTTGAATATACAGTTTGAATATATATTGAATATTGAATATTTTGAATATATGAGAGGGGGATACAACCACAATATGGAAACGGTGAGTCACCCTAACGAGTCGTTCAATGCTCTACATTTTAAATTGCAATTTTTTCCTCTATATCATCAAAATTAACTGTTCAAAAGAAAACTTTCAAACCAAAAATAAAATTTGAGTTGAAATTAATTTTCAATAATTATGTAGAAATTTTTATGATTTATTTCAGTATTGAATGAAATAATGTTGAAATGCAAGGCGCAGAAATGCTTCGGCGTTCTATAATTTTTATATTATATTTATTTTATCTATATGGGCCGGGATAGCCTGGTCGGTAGGGCGCTGGGCCCATGTCCGAGAATTCGTGACTCCCCGTGTCCGAAGACTCCTAAGTCCGAAGACTTCCCGTGTAGTAAAATGGTGACTGATGCACGTTAAATCTGTCGAGTCACAAAGTCCTCCATGTTTTCATGGCAGATCAATACCTCTGGAGGTACTGAATTGATGATTGATCGTTCTCTGATTCATGTCAAAATTACGATCTGTGGATGAATGAATGGATGTATGAATGGATCACACCCTATAAACGGATGTGACGTATGGGTGTGGCAGAAGTCGAATTCTTGGCTATAGATGGCGCCACTGGCAAACAAGAACAATCGTACCCTTCTGCCTTAACAGGCATACGCCAACAACAACAACATTTTATCTATGCAACAGTGAGCCCAATAACTTAATAATTAACTTTGAAAAAAGTAAGCTCTTGAACATTAAAATATATATTATTATATGTTTTGACGTTTCTAATAAAATGTTTTCCGCAATTTACGTAAGATTGGAATTAAATAAAGAACTAATTAATTTAGTATTGGCAACCAAAAAAAAAAAAAAGAATACAGTTTGACTGCTGACATCATTACAGTATTTGTAAAAATGCTGCACTAAAAGAAAGAGCAACGCGTTTTTATTATTGAACAATATTTCAAAAATAAAGTTCGGCTACTACAGTTCACAAATTTTGCATAAAATAGGGTCGGAATACTGATTGAGCTTTGTTAACCATGAAGAGAATTATTGAAAACGCTAGGGAGACTGAATCAATTGGGAATGCTGAACACAGTGGCCGCTTAATACGCATACACTTAGTGTACTGGATAATATGTGATTTTCACAAGGCGTTGCGACATATCATACCGCCAATGAATCAATCAAATCAGCCCATGAATCAACTCATATGAGAAAAAAAACGCTAGTCAAACACTGAAAAATTTAGCTAAAATGTTAAATACGTAGATTTATTGAAAGGACATATTTTACTTTAAAAGTGCGTGTTTGAATATGTATTACTTTATACACAGTTTTCTTCAATATATATTTAGTTCTAAATAAAATAACGGGGCAACCTTCACAAAACGGACATAAAATCGAACACTCACACAAGAAAAGAAGATACATAAGTCAAGCACACGGGAAAATGTAGTTAGTGTTAAATATGTACAAAAATAAAAAGGACGTAGTTAAAAAACTTAAATATGTACATTAATAAAAAGGACATATTTTACATTGAAAGTGCGTGTCTGAACATGTATGGCTTTGTAAGCAGTTTGTTCAATATATATTCTATTGTAAATAGGCTAATAGTGTAACCTTCACAAATCGGACATAAAATCGAAAGCTCACATAAGAAAAAAAAACATTAGTCAAACACTGAAAAATGTTGTTAAAAAAATTAAGTATGTACATTAATAAAAAGGACATATTTTACTTTAAAAGAGCATGTCTGAATATGTATTGCTTTATACACAGTTTTCTTCAATATATATTCAATTCTAAATAAAATAACGGTACAACCTTCTCAAATCGGACTTAAAATCGAACACTTACACATGAAAAGAAAACACATAAGTCAAACTCATGGAAAAATGTAGTTAAAAATGTTAAATATGTACATTAATAAAAAGGACATATTTTACTTTGAAAGTGCGTGTCTGAACATGTATGGCTTTGCAAACAGTTTTTTCAATATATATTCTATTGTAAATAGACTAATAGTGCAACCTTCCCGATTCGGACTTAAAATCGAACTCTCACATAAGAAAACATTAGTCCAACATTGAAAAATGTTGTTAAAAATATTAAGTATGTACATTAATAAAAAGAACATTTTTTTACTTTGAAAGTGCGTGTCTGAACATGTATGGCTTTATACACAGTTTTCTTTAAAATACAGCTGGAAGCAGACAAAAAGCAAATACGTGAGCATGCAAAAGTAACAAATGAAAAGCGGCGGTCGATTGAGAGAAGGGCGTGAGTAAATTCCCAAATATAAGACTCGGCCATCGATTGAAACGCTGACCGACCTTCCATAGCTCACTATGACCGCAATTCCCGTTTCCTTACATAGCATCAGCACCTACCCCTATACCCCCTACTTAAATTCTATTCATAGAAACGCGCTTTTACAGTTGGTTTAGAGAGAGTGAGAGATTAAACAGTTAACGAATTTGAGACTTTTATTTAAGGTTAGAAATTGAAGAGACTTTTATTTAAGGTTAGAAATTACGAAAAGAAAGTTTTAATCCAAAAGAAACACTATCAACGCCAATAGGATTAATATTTTCCAGCAATGAAATAGTTTAAACAATTTAAAGAAAAAGAAAATACACAAAAAATATGTTTTTGATTTATAAAAAACTGCTTTTGTAATTTAATAATCATATCAAGATTACAAAATAATCCAATTACTGTGTAAAATTTTTTAGCGTACTTTAGTACTGAAATGGTAGTAACTACTTCACACCAAAAGTGGTGCAGAAAACAGAAAAATAATTCGTTGGTGTTTGGTATAGTTAACACCATGGATGCTGCTTTTCACTACTTTCGGTACAAAGTAGTTGACCAATTTTTTGGCGTTCACAGTAACGTATTGAACATAGAAGTAACATATTTGAACATAGAAGTAAGAGCAATATCATTTTTTTCTTAACTTCATGTTACTTTTTTTCCATTAAAATTGAAAAACATTTTCAATTTTACGGTTATAGTTCAGTTATTTATGAAACAGCTAAAATTCGGTGGTTTGCAGTAAATTCAAATGAAAGAATAATTCACAAATTGATATTGTATTAAATGTTATTCTAAAAAGGATTATTACTTTGAAATGCAATGTGTTAAATTAAATTATAGAAGTACATAAATTGATGAGTATACAGATACAAATAATTAAATACAAATAATGAGTAACTTTAAATTTATCATGTACGAATAAAGTTTTGGACAAATCATCCTTTTAAAGTTATGGGGAAGTCTCTATTTTTAGAAAGATTTCGTTTTAACTGATATTTCAGTTAGTTCTGGTTTAATGAAATCCTTCTTAGAGAAATTTAATCTAGATGGCACTAATCGATTATTTCAATAGAGAATTTAATGAGTATATTGCCAAGAAAAAGAACTTTAGTAAAGAACAAAAATGGGAAAACCGAAAATGGAGCATGTTCGAGAAGTATTCGAAAACGTTTCGATGGAATGTTTTTTTCTCTCATCACAAAGTTATACCATTAACCTAATTAATTGTCCTACTCCAAGATTACTTGAGAACATAAAATATACAAACAACCAATTTTAATCAGATAAGTGGTTTAACATCCTACGTGCAGATTTAAGTTTGGAATAGAGTTTCTTGTGGATTTTGAAAAGAGCTTTAAGAAAGTTTATCAAGAATACTTCAACTGCTTTTTTATTTTCTGCCCTAATTTTGTAAAAGTCACTCATTCCAAATTTAGTTTGGGTATTTTTAAAGATTAAGCGTAATATTTAATTCGTAATTTTTTCTTATCTAGTTAAATTGGCTGTTTAAAGTTTGATATAAGGAGAGACTCTTATTACAAAAATAAGAAAATGTATGTCCAAATTTTCAGGGCAACATTTATTTTGTAAATTTTCTTTTTTAAATAAGTTGGCTTTTTAAAGTTCGATTGAAAGATAGATTCTCACTACGAAAATCAGAAAATGTCTGCCCTAATTTTCAAAAAGTTCATTCATAATTTATAAAAGTTCATAATTTTCAAAGTATAATTTGGATATTTTTTAAGATTAAGTGTAAAATTAATGTTGTAATTTCCCCCCCTTTGTTAGGTAAGTTGGTTAATCAAAATTCGTTTAAAAGTTAGACTTTTACTATACAAAAATCAGAAAATGTCTGCCCTAATTTTTTAAAAAGTTACTCATTCAAAGTATTTGGATATTTTTAAGGATTAAGAACGGCATTTATTTTGTAATTTTTTTTGCGAGGTAAGTAGGTTATTTAAATTTCAGTTGAAAAATACTTTTACTTCAAAAATCAGATCAAATCTCTTTTGTATTAAACAAAATTAGTTTAGATATAGGTTGCCATCAATATTTAAAGCACTTTCAGAAGTATTTTCATTAAGGAAATAAATAAATTTTGCGTAAAGCTCTTCGCAAAATTTGAAACTCTGAAGTAGAACACATAATTCAATGAACAGTCATGATAAATTTGTAGTAGTGAATGTTTGAGAGGCCCGAATCTGCTTTCAGGCTAACCCTGCGAGGTTTCCGGGGAGTATTTTCGTCATATAATGCAAATGTTAATTACTGTCATTCGAAATTCCTCAATAACGACTGGTTTATCTGGATGATTTACCTAGGGGTTCCCCTGATTGTAAGATTGCTGATTGAAAAATTAAAAGAATTTCATCCCATACTTGAATTGACTCTTTTTTAATAGTGATTAAATCTTATTGTATGGACTTCACACTTGCGTAGTTAACAAACTTCATTTATACTCAAACTGCAAGCTCATTTCAAATCTAAGTTTTTTAAATCATATTTTTAATGATTTTTTCTTCTTTTTTACCATCATATTGTGAATGATTGATTATATTGTGATACCATGATATTTTGATTGTGAATTTATATACCATCATAAATTCACAATCAGTATGCTATTCTCTAATCTTAATTGCACGATGGAGCTCAAATGGAAACGTGAGTCAATTCAATAACTTATAAAAGTTATAAGTAAGTTTGCACCACATCACTGTTCAAGGCACTGATATTATTGTTCAATATTTAACCAATAATTCTGAGAGTGTACAAAATATAGAAACTGAAGTCAGTCATCAAGCACAATGTCGTTGTTTCTGTCAGTAATGTTTTCATACTTTTACTTGCACTTGATGTAGTTTTTAGGTAAGTAAATTAAAAGATACTTTGAGATAACGCTCAGAGTATTTAAAAAGTAATAATCATTTTATATAGGAATGACTCAAATAAATCCCGTTGAGCAGAACAGAAAACTCCCGTTCTTTCAGACTTTCTCTGTACATTTGATGGTTTAAAGCTGTTTTGTTGAGAAAACGGTTTTTATCTGTGTTTCGTTCTTATCATAAACTTATTAAAACTATTGCATCATAAACTGATTAAAATTATTGCATCATAAACTGATTAAAAGTATTGCATATTAGTATTGCATTTTTCGATTATTTTGTATACGTGCTGTTATTATTCAGTAATTGTTTTATGCTTTTGCATTGCATAAGTAAAACTGTGATTCAATTTTATTCTCAAATTGCTACTCTTATATTTCTTCATACATAATTTCTTGGGAAGTTCAGTTGCCAGAAATTTTTTTACGGATAAGCACTGTGGTTTTCACCATTTTTACACTTACTCACTTATTACATGTTTATGTTTTTTTTTACACTTATTTCAAAAATTAAGACTTCAAGATAAAAACAATCTAAGATTTTTTTTCATACTGAGAAACTTGAGCTAAAGTAGCTCAGAGGATAGAGCTCTCGCCTCCTGGTTAGGTGACTTAGGCTCGAATCGCAGCGTTGGCTGGTCCTACGAATGCTGCTCTCGGCTCGAGCCACAATCAATGCTGACTTACTCTTATAGAATATTTTGTTAAAATAACACAGTTTGTTAGTTAAAATAGTGGAGTTTGCTTACGTAATACTAGTGATTATCCGCTTAAAAATAAGCATCTGCTTTTAAATAACGGTATTTTTTTGTGAAATAAATAGTTTCATACTGCACACAAGCTGACAGTTTTTTTCTCTCCATAGATTTAAAATATTTTGCTCTTCAGTGTAGTTATATTTTCAAATTGTTTAGTAGTGTATTTAACAGCAAATTATGGAGAATGTGGCCATTCCCATGGAATTTACTTGTGGCCAATGAACACGTTTCTGATAAGTGGGAAATGCGTAAAATACCTATCTTAAAACAATACAAGAAGCTATCTTTATGTGAAAATTTTCCTTTAACCTCACTATACCTCAAACTCTTTAGTTATAACTGATGAAATTAAAAAAAGAACATTTGCTATTAATTCTTTTCAATACATGTAAATTTCAATCAATTCAAGACGTCAAAGCCTTTTTGTAAGTACAGATAAAAGAAAATTTTCAAAATTAATTCTCATATCGACAGGAAAAAAAACCACCCCAAATTTGCTAATATATAACGATTTGCCATTAATTCTTTTCAATACATGTAAATTTCATTCAATTCAAGACATCAAAACCTTTTTGTAAGTACAGATAAAAGAAAATTTTCAAAATTAGTTCTCATATCGACAGGAAAAAAAACCACCCCAAATTTGTTAATATAAAACGATTTCTCAAATTTCGCACACGCATAATTTTAGTCATGCGAGCTTCTAAACCATATTTTACTACGCTGGTCGATATAACCAACGTCAGCAATCGTAAATCGATTTCCCCCCTGACGTCACACTCTCGTTCAAACGCGTAGTTTCGTGAGATCTGTATCACATAATTGTGACGTAAAAATCGTTTGGTTCTTCTTCGTTTCCTGATAATAGTTAGATGCTCATTTGAGATCTTTGATTGGCCTAATTGCCGTGCGCCGAATCCTAACGGCTTTTCTCGTTCGATCCTGTTATTATGGTTGGATTTGATTTTCGAATTCCTTTCCTTTAGAAGTTAATTAAAGTTAGTGCAATGGGGAATTAATGATATGTGGAAAAGAAAAGAAAGTTCAAATTTGGTTAAGATACGAAAATGAATGTATCAGTGTATTTTAAAGAAGGGTAAAAGGAATTAAATTATTTGAGTTGTTAGAAAGTGACATGTTTTCCTTAGTCAAATGATGTACGTTGTATGCACAAAAATACGTATTTTAAAGCAAGGTACATGAAAAACAGTATTTTTATTATTAGAAAATGATAAAAAGATATTTTTAATAAAAGGAGGTAAGGTATATAGAAAAAAAATTCAGCATTTTTCAGCAGAGTAAATGAAAATAAATTATTTGTGTTAAAAAATGATAAAAATATGATATTTTTTAAGGAAATGATATATGATGAGTGCAAAAATTCTGTATTTTTCAGCAAGGTACAAGGAAGTAAATTTGTATTGTTAGAGTTAGAAGCTGATAATAAAGATATTATTATTTTTAAACAGAATTATGCACAATAAATGCAGTACTTTACACTTTACAGAAAAATACAAGGAAGTAAATTATTTGTATTGTTAGATTTAGAAGATGATAATGTTTTATTGATGATAATATTTTATTTTTTATCAAAATGATGTATGACGAATGTAGTACTTTACAGCATGATACACGGAAGCATATTATTAGTATTGTTAGAGTTAAAAGATGGTAATAAAGAATAAAGATATGCTTTTTTTAGCAAAATGATGGATAATGAATACAGTCCTTTACAGCACGACACTAAGAGGCAAACTTGTATTGCTAGAGTCAGAAGATGTGATAATAAAGAAATGTTTTTTTTAACAGAGTGATGCATGATGAATGCAATAATGCAGAGATTTACAGCAAGATACAAGTATGTAAATTATTTTCATTTTTAGAGTTAGAAAATGATAATAAAGATATTCTTTTTTTCAACAGAATGATGCATAATAAATGTGATAATGCCTTATTTTACAGCAAGACACAATGAAGTAAATAACTGTATTACTAGATTCAGAAGATGATAATTAAGGTAAGATTTTATTTTTATCGAAATCATCCATGGCAAAAATACAGCAAAGTACAAGGCAGCAAGATAAAAGAAAATATTTTTCAGCAAGATACAAGAAAATAAATTATTTTTATTGTCTGAAAATGATGCAAAAAAACTTTATTTTTTTAAGCATTGTATGCAAAAAATATTATATTTTACTGCAAAATATTTGAAGATAAGTTTTTTTTCAACAAAAAGGTGTATGCCGTATATAAAAAAATGAATACTGTACTTCATAGAAGAGTACAAGAAAATAAATTCTGTGGATTTCTAGGAAATGATAAGGACATATTTTCATTGAAAAATGCACTAATTTAGAGCAGGAAAAAACGACTTTTGAATAGGGTTTGGGGATTTTTGAATAGGGAAACACTTTTGAATAGGGTACAAAGAAATACATTATTTGTATTGTTAGAAAATGACAAAGATATGCTTTAAATAAATTATTTTAAATGAGTAGCAATTTCCTTCATTTCTGAATTGAAAGCAAATTTTTATATGCAGTCAATAAAATATTACTTATTTTATTGACATGATTCTAACTCAGTATTTTTAGTAAGGGATTTATTTTTTACAACATTTGTTTTAAAGCTCCAAAATCCCCATAATTTTTTTCTTAAAAAATGACTTGCATTTATTTATTAGAAATTAAAGAAATTAATCTTTATCAATGTAAAAATAACGTAATAAAGTATATTTCATGTAGTTTTAATGATGAAAAAGCTTTTTCCCAAAACGAAAATAAATAATATAAATAAAACACAAAGTAATTTAGGAAATTTAATCAGTTTTGCATTGGATCTAGAAACTATTTATAGCTCTTATGTTAATAAATCTTAAGGAAGTAAATTTCGCTTTTAAATTTTAATAAAATAGGGTAAACATTAACGTCAAAATGATTATTTACTAAGCATATAAACCAAAAATGAAAGCGCTTCGAGAGAAAAGTTTAATATCAAAAATAAAACAAAAAAAAAGCATGGAGTAAAGCTTTTTATTAGTATTTTTTTTTCGTAAGTTTGCACACATTTGTTTTCTAAAAAGTTGAATGGTTACTTTACATATTAAAAACATTTTTAGTACACTAAATATTGAAAAAAATATTTAATTTTGTTAAGAGAACAGTTTTTTATTTCATTACGTATTTTATTATTTTCAGTTTTTTTAGAGTTAAAGCCAGTTTACGCATTACTCTTTTACTTGAAGTCAATGGTTGCTTGTTTATCATTTAAAATATTTTGATCCATAAATTACGCAATTCTTATTTATGCGAATAATTTATTCTAAAAAGGGTCTAAAACTAAATGAAATGATTTATGTGGGGTTGATTACATACATCAAATTGGAGACTTTTAGGAAATCTTAATCCATTGAAAATTTAAAAACTATTGAAAAATCGCAATAGTATAAAAAATAATTGTGTCACTTATTGTATTGTATTTAATTGTTATTGTTATTTATTGTTCACTATTGACATGTATGTGTCTTTTTCTAATATATCTAATTGTCATAAAGGATAATTAGAATCTTACCAACTTGCGTGTTCTCATTGAACTGAAAAATTATTTATGATTCCTATTATTCAAAGAAGATACAGCTATTTTTGCTATATATATATGTAATAACAGGGCTACAACCCTGTTATCAGTGTTGTATTTAGCTTGAAATAATTGCAGTCTTAAGCCATCAGACGTTCTAAACAGGTTTATTTAAATGTAGGCTGGTATTGCTAACAGTTCACGTCCCCACTCCTGCAAAGGAGGGGGAGTGGACAAGACTCC